>NW_024037435.1:0-11274 GCF_015832195.1 Motacilla alba alba
AGCATTGTGGGCGCAGCTCTCTTACTGCTGCGGGATGGTGGATTGCCACTCGTATGCCTATGAAAATCACGTTAGCATGCGAATGGAAGAAGTTTTTGGACAACTTTGCAATGCATCTTGCTAGTGCTCCTGCAACGCTCCGTGGAAACTCTTGCGGGTCTCTTTGCTCTGCGAGATGCAAAGAACTGGGTGAACTCGTCAAACAAGATCGGTAGATGTTTGCAGTGCTGGCACACTTTCTCTCTCGGCGAGAAGTCATGGAGAAGCTTTTGGCTAGGATGCAGACGACGAGAGAGGCAGAAGACGGAGGTACGGGGCTGTCCGGAGCGAAGTGCCGCTGGCCGGCGTCTTTCGCCCGAAGCAGCGCGCCGGAGCGCACCGCCACCGGCACAAGCAGCAGTGCGCGAAGTAGCGGCTCTTTCGCTTTCGCTAGACGGAGAGCCGGCAGCTTGCAGGAGGTGAAGAAGCAAGCCGCACAACAGCAGCATTGAGGGCGCAGCTCGCGAACTGCTGCGGGATGGTGGATTGCCACTTGTATGCCTTTGAAAATCACGTTAGCATGCGAATGGAAGAAGTTTTTGGACAACTTTGCAATGCATCTTGCTAGTGCTCCTGCAACGCTCCGTGGAAACTCTTGCGGGTCTCTTTGCTCTGCGAGATGCAAAGAACTGGGTGAACTCGTCAAACAAGATCGGTAGATGTTTGCAGTGCTGGCACACTTTCTCTCTCGGCGAGAAGTCATGGAGAAGCTTTTGGCTAGGATGCAGACGACGAGAGAGGCAGAAGACGGAGGTACGGGGCTGTCCGGAGCGAAGTGCCGCTGGTCGGCGTCTTTCGCCCGAAGCAGCGCTCCGTAGCGCACCGCCACCGGCACAAGCAGCAGTGCGCGAAGTAGCGGCTCTTTCGCTTTCGCTAGACGGAGAGCCGGCAGCTTGCAGGAGGTGAAGAAGCAAGCCGCACAACAGCAGCATTGTGGGCGCAGCTCTCGAACTGCTGCGGGATGGTGGATTGCCACTCGTATGCCTTTGAAAATCACGTTAGCATGCGAATGGAAGAAGTTTTTGGACAACTTTGCAATGCATCTTGCTAGTGCTCTTGCAACGCTCCGTGGAAACTCTTGCGGGTCTCTTTGCGCTGCGAGATGCAAAGAACTGGGTGAACTCGTCAAGCAAGATCGGAAGATGTTTGCAGAGCTGGCACACTTTCTCTCTCGGCGAGAAGTCATGGAGAAGCTTTTGGCTAGGATGCAGACGACGAGAGAGGCAGAAGACGGAGGTACGGGGCTGTCCGGAGCGAAGTGCCGCTGGCCGGCGTCTTTCGCCCGAAGCAGCGCGCCGGAGCGCACCGCCACCGGCACAAGCAGCAGTGAGCGAAGTAGCGGCTCTTTCGCTTTCGCTAGACGGAGAGCCGGCAGCTTGCAGGAGGTGAAGAAGCAAGCCGCACAACACCAGCCCACTGCGGCTTGCTGGTTGCTAGATTTCCACGAATTTCAAGTTGCCACCAAGGGACAGGCTGCCACCAGTGCCAAGTCAGGCTGCTTGCAGAGTGCCTAAAGAGCTCTGCCAACTGAGACCAGGAACGTGGGCTGGTGAGTTTTGTATTCCGGGGCAGAAGCTGTGTCAGTATCAGGTAGGCCCTCAGTCCTTAGGGGCCGTCTGCCTGCTGGATTTCCGCCAATATCAAGATGCCGCCCAGGGACAAGCTGCCACCTGTGCCAACTCAGGCTGCTTTGAGTGTGCCCATGGAGTTCTGCAATCTGAGACCAGGCACGTGGTGTGGTGAGCTTAGTTTACATGGGCAGAAGCCTTTGTCAGTACCAGGTAGGCCTTCGCCCTTCGGGGCCAGCTGCCTGCTGGGTTTTTGCGAATCTGAAGATGCTGCCCAGGGACAAGCTGCCACCTGTGCCAACTCGCGCTGCCTTGAGAGTGCCCATGGAGCTCTGCAACCTGAGACCATGAACGTGGGTTGGTCTGTTTTGTTTCCCTGGGCAGAAGCATTTGTCAGTACCAGGTAGGCCCTTGGCACTTATGGGCCGGCTGCCGGCTGGATTTCCGCCAATATCAAGATGCCGCCCAGGGGCAAGCTGCCACCTGTGCCAACTCGGGCTGCTTTAAGAGTGCCCACAGAGCTCTGCAAACTGAGACCCGGAACGTGGGGTGGTGGGTTTTTTTTTCCTGGGCAGAAGCCTTTGTCAGTACCAGGTAGGCTCTCAGTCCTTAGGGGCCGTCGGCCTGCCGGATTTCGACGAATATCAAGATGCCGCCCAGGGACAAGCTACCACCTGTGGCAACTCACGCTGATTTTAGAGTACCCATGGAGCTCTGCAAACTGAGACCATGAACGTGTGTTGGCGAATTTTGTTTAACTGGGCAGAAGCCTTTGTCTGTTCCAGGTAGGCCCACGGCCCTTAGGGGCCGTCTGCCTGCTGGATTTCCGCCAATACCAAGATGCCGCCCAGGGACAAGCTACCACCTGTGCTAACTCGGTCTGCTTTGAGAGTGCCCATGGAGCTCTGCAAACTGAGATGTGGAACGTGGGGTGGTGGGTTTTGTTTCCCTGGGCAGAAGCCTTTGTCAGTACCAGGAGGGCCCTTGTTCCTCAGGGGCAGGCTGGCGGCTCAATTTCCACGAATATCAAGATGCTGCCCAGGGACAAGCTGCCACCTGTGCCAACTCGGGCTGCTTTGAGAGTGCCCATGGAGCTCTGCAAACTGAGACCATGAACCTGGGGTGCTGAGTTTTGTTTCCCTGGGCAGAAGCATTTGCAGTGCCAGGTAGGCCCTTGGTCTTTAAGGGCAGGCAGCCTGCTGGATTTCCACGAATATCAAGATGCTGCCCAGGGACAAGCTGCCACCTGTGCCAACTCGGGCTGCTTTGAGAGTGCCCATGGAGCTCTGCAAACTGAGACCAGAAACGTGGGGTGCTGGGTTTTGTTTCCCCTGGCAGAAGCCTTTGTCAGTACCAGGTCGGCCCTTGGCCCTTGGGGGCCGGCTGCCTGCAGGATTTCCACAAATATCAAGATGCCGCCCAGGGACAAGCTGCCACCTGTGCCAACTTGGGCTGCTTTGAGAGTGCCCATGGAGCTCTGCAAACTGAGATGTGGAACGTGGGGTGGTGGGTTTTCTTTCCCCGGGCAGAAGCCTTTGTCAGTACCAGGAGAGTCCTTGTTCCTCAGGGGCAGGCTGCCGGCTGGATTTCCACGAATATCAAGATGCTGCCCAGGGACCAGCTGCCACTTGGGCCAACTCGTGCTGCTATGAGGGTGCCCACGGAGCTCTGCAAACTGAGACCAGGAACGTAGGACTGTGGGTTTTGTTTTCCCGGGCAGAAGCCTCTCTCAGTACCAGGTATGCCCTTGTTCCTTAGGTGCAGGCTGGCAGCAAGCTTTCCACGAATATCAAGATGCTGCCCAGGGATATTCTGCCACCTGTGCCAACTCGGGCTGCTTTGAGAGTGCCCACGGAGCTCTGCAAACTGAGACCATGAACCTGGGGTGCTGAGTTTTGTTTCTCCGGGCAGAAGCATTTGAAGTGCCAGGTACGCCCTCGGTCCTTAAGGGCAGGCAGCCTGCTGTATTTCCACGAATATCAAGATGCTGCCCAGGGACAAGCTGCCACCTGTGCCAACTCACGCTGCTTTGAGAGTGCCCATGGTGCTCTGCAAACTGAGACCAGAAACGTGGGGTGCTGGGTTTTGTTTTCCAGGGCAGAAGCCTTTGTCAGTACCAAGTAGGCCCTTGTTCCTTAGGGACAGCCTGGCAGCAAGATTTCCCCGAATATCAAAATGCTGCCCAGGGATATTCTGCCACCTGTGCCAACTCGGGCTGCTTTGAGAGTGCCCACGGAGTTCTTCAAACTGAGACCAGGAACGTGGGTTTGTCGGTGTTGTTTTCCCGGGCAGAAACATTTGCAGGACCAGGTAGGCCCTCGGCCCTTTGGGGGAGGCTGGCACCAGGATTTCCACGAAAATCAAGTTTCCGCCCAGGGACAAGCTGCCACCTTTGCCAACTCACGCTGCTTTGAGAGTGCCCACGGAGCTCTGCAAACTGTGACCAGGACCGTGGGGTGCTGAGTTTTGTTTTCCCGGGCAGAAGTATTTGTCAGTACTAGGTAGGCCCACGGTCTTTCAGGGCCGTCAGCCTGCTGAATTTCCACGAATATCAGGATGCTGCCCACGGAGGAGCTGCCACCTGTGCCAACTCGGGCTGCTTTGAGAGTGCCCATGGTGCTCTGCAAACTGAGACCAGAAACGTGGGGTGCTGGGTTTTGTTTTCCAGGGCAGAAGCCTTTGTCAGTACCAGGAGGGTCCTTGTTCCTTATGGGCAGTCTGCCTGCTGGATTTCCACGAATATCAAGATGCTGCCCAGGGACAAGCTGCCACCTGTGCCAACTCGGGCTGCTTTGAGAGTGCCCACGGTGCTCTGCAAACTGAGATGTGGAACGTGGGGTGGTGGATTTTGTTTCCCTGGGCAGAAGCCTTTGTCAGTACCAGGAAGGCCCTTGTTCCTCAGGGGCAGGCTGCCGGCTGGATTTCCACGAATATCAAGATGCTGCCCAGGGACAAGCTGCCACTTGGGCCAACTCGCGCTGCTTTGAGGGTGCCCACGGAGCTCTGCAAACTGAGACCAGGAAGGTAGGGTTGTGGGTTTTGTTTTCCCGGGCAGAAGCCTCTCTCAGTACCAGGTAGGCCCTTGTTCCTTAGGGGCAGGCTGCCTGCAGGATTTCCACGAATATCAAGATGCTGCCCAGGGACAAGCTGCCACCTGTGCCAACTCGTGCTGCTTTGAGAGTGCCCATGGAGCTCTGCAAACTGAGACCATGAACCTGGGGTGCTGAGTTTTGTTTCTCCGGGCAGAAGCATTTGAAGTGCCAGGTACGCCCTCGGTCCTTAAGGGCAGGCAGCCTGCTGGATTTCCACGAATATCAAGATGCTGCCCAGGGACAAGCTGCCACCTGTGCCAACTCGCGCTGCTTTGAGAGTGCCCATGGTGCTCTGCAAACTGAGACCAGAAACGTGGTGTTCTGAGTTTTGATTTCCCGGGCAGAAGCCTCTCTCAGTACCAGGTAGGCCCTTGTTCCTTAGGGGCAGGCTGCCTGCTGAATTTCCACGAATATCAAGATGCTGCCCAGGGACAAGCTGCCACCTGTGCCAGCTCGGGCTGCTTTGAGGGTGCCCACGGAGCTCTAAAAACTGAGACAGGGTACATGGGGTTATGGGTTATGTTTCCCCGGGCAGAAGCCATTGTAAGTACCAGGTAGGCCCTCGGCCCTTAGGGGCAGGCTGGCAGCAAGACTTCCACGAATATCAAGATGCCGCCCAGGGACAAGCTGCCACCTGTGCCAACTCGCGCTGCTTTGAGAGTGCCCATGGTGCTCTGCAAACTGAGACCAGAAACGTGGTGTTCTGAGTTTTGTTTTCCCGGGCAGAAGCCTTTGTCAGTACCAGGTCGGCCCTTGGCCCTTGGGGGCCAGCTGCCTGCAGGATTTCCACGAATATCAAAATGCTGCCCAGGGACAAGCTGCCACTTGTGCCAACTTGGGCTGCTTTGAGAGTGCCCATGGAGCTCTGCAAAGTTAGACCAGGAACTTGCCTTGGTGAGTTTTGTTTCCCCGGGCAGAAGCATTTGCAGTACCAGGCAGGCTCTCGGAACTTCAGGGCCGTCTGCCTGCTGGATTTCCACGAATATCAAGATGCTGCCCAGGGACAAGCTGCCACCTGTGCCAACTCACGCTGCTTTGAGAGTGCCCACGGATCTCTTCAAACTGAGCCAAAGTATGTGGGGTTTCGGGTTTTTTTTTTCCCGGGCAGAACCCTTTGTCAGTACCAAGTAGGACCTCGGCCCTTAGAGGCAGTCTGCCTGCTGGATTTCCACGCATATCTAGATGCCGCCCAGGAACAAGCTGCCACCTGTGCCAACTTGGGCTGCTTTGAGAGTACCCATGGTGCTCTACAAACAGAAACCAGGAGCGTGGGATGGTGAGTTTTTTTTTTTTCCTCGGCAGAAGCCTTTGTCAGTACCAGGTAGGCCCTCGGCCCTTCATGGCTGGCTGCCTGCTGGATTTCCACGAATATCAAGATGCCGCCCAGGGATATTCTGCCACCTGTGCCAACTCGGGCTGCTTTGAGAGTGCCCATGGAGCTCTGCAAACTGAGACCGGGACCGTGGGGTTCTGAGTTTTGTTTTCCCGGCAGAAGCCTTTGTCAGTACCAGGTAGGCCTTCGGCCCTATGGGTCCGGTTGCAGGCTGGATTTCCCCGAATAACAAGATGCCGCCCAGGGACAAGCTGCCACCTGTGCCAACTCGGGCTGCTTTGAGAGTGCCCATGGAGCTCTGCAAACTGAGACCAGAAACGTGGGGTGCTGGGTTTTGTTTCCCCTGGCAGAAGCCTTTGTCAGTACCAGGTCGGCCCTTGGCCCTTGGGGGCCGGCTGCCTGCAGGATTTCCACAAATATCAAGATGCCGCCCAGGGACAAGCTGCCACCTGTGCCAACTTGGGCTGCTTTGAGAGTGCCCATGGAGCTCTGCAAACTGAGATGTGGAACGTGGGGTGGTGGGTTTTCTTTCCCCGGGCAGAAGCCTTTGTCAGTACCAGGAGAGTCCTTGTTCCTCAGGGGCAGGCTGCCGGCTGGATTTCCACGAATATCAAGATGCTGCCCAGGGACCAGCTGCCACTTGGGCCAACTCGTGCTGCTATGAGGGTGCCCACGGAGCTCTGCAAACTGAGACCAGGAACGTAGGACTGTGGGTTTTGTTTTCCCGGGCAGAAGCCTCTCTCAGTACCAGGTAGGCCCTTGTTCCTTAGGTGCAGGCTGGCAGCAAGCTTTCCACGAATATCAAGATGCTGCCCAGGGATATTCTGCCACCTGTGCCAACTCGGGCTGCTTTGAGAGTGCCCACGGAGCTCTGCAAACTGAGACCATGAACCTGGGGTGCTGAGTTTTGTTTCTCCGGGCAGAAGCATTTGAAGTGCCAGGTACGCCCTCGGTCCTTAAGGGCAGGCAGCCTGCTGTATTTCCACGAATATCAAGATGCTGCCCAGGGACAAGCTGCCACCTGTGCCAACTCACGCTGCTTTGAGAGTGCCCATGGTGCTCTGCAAACTGAGACCAGAAACGTGGGGTGCTGGGTTTTGTTTTCCAGGGCAGAAGCCTTTGTCAGTACCAAGTAGGCCCTTGTTCCTTAGGGACAGCCTGGCAGCAAGATTTCCCCGAATATCAAAATGCTGCCCAGGGATATTCTGCCACCTGTGCCAACTCGGGCTGCTTTGAGAGTGCCCACGGAGTTCTTCAAACTGAGACCAGGAACGTGGGTTTGTCGGTGTTGTTTTCCCGGGCAGAAACATTTGCAGGACCAGGTAGGCCCTCGGCCCTTTGGGGGAGGCTGGCACCAGGATTTCCACGAAAATCAAGTTTCCGCCCAGGGACAAGCTGCCACCTTTGCCAACTCACGCTGCTTTGAGAGTGCCCACGGAGCTCTGCAAACTGTGACCAGGACCGTGGGGTGCTGAGTTTTGTTTTCCCGGGCAGAAGTATTTGTCAGTACTAGGTAGGCCCACGGTCTTTCAGGGCTGTCAGCCTGCTGAATTTCCACGAATATCAGGATGCTGCCCACGGAGGAGCTGCCACCTGTGCCAACTCGGGCTGCTTTGAGAGTGCCCATGGTGCTCTGCAAACTGAGACCAGAAACGTGGGGTGCTGGGTTTTGTTTTCCAGGGCAGAAGCCTTTGTCAGTACCAGGAGGGTCCTTGTTCCTTATGGGCAGTCTGCCTGCTGGATTTCCACGAATATCAAGATGCTGCCCAGGGACAAGCTGCCACCTGTGCCAACTCGGGCTGCTTTGAGAGTGCCCACGGTGCTCTGCAAACTGAGATGTGGAACGTGGGGTGGTGGATTTTGTTTCCCTGGGCAGAAGCCTTTGTCAGTACCAGGAAGGCCCTTGTTCCTCAGGGGCAGGCTGCCGGCTGGATTTCCACGAATATCAAGATGCTGCCCAGGGACAAGCTGCCACTTGGGCCAACTCGCGCTGCTTTGAGGGTGCCCACGGAGCTCTGCAAACTGAGACCAGGAAGGTAGGGTTGTGGGTTTTGTTTTCCCGGGCAGAAGCCTCTCTCAGTACCAGGTAGGCCCTTGTTCCTTAGGGGCAGGCTGCCTGCAGGATTTCCACGAATATCAAGATGCTGCCCAGGGACAAGCTGCCACCTGTGCCAACTCGTGCTGCTTTGAGAGTGCCCATGGAGCTCTGCAAACTGAGACCGGGACCGTGGGGTTCTGAGTTTTGTTTTCCCGGCAGAAGCCTTTGTCAGTACCAGGTAGGCCTTCGGCCCTATGGGTCCGGTTGCAGGCTGGATTTCCCCGAATAACAAGATGCCGCCCAGGGACAAGCTGCCACCTGTGCCAACTCGGGCTGCTTTGAGAGTGCCCATGGAGCTCTGCAAACTGAGACCAGAAACGTGGGGTGCTGGGTTTTGTTTCCCCTGGCAGAAGCCTTTGTCAGTACCAGGTCGGCCCTTGGCCCTTGGGGGCCGGCTGCCTGCAGGATTTCCACAAATATCAAGATGCCGCCCAGGGACAAGCTGCCACCTGTGCCAACTTGGGCTGCTTTGAGAGTGCCCATGGAGCTCTGCAAACTGAGATGTGGAACGTGGGGTGGTGGGTTTTCTTTCCCCGGGCAGAAGCCTTTGTCAGTACCAGGAGAGTCCTTGTTCCTCAGGGGCAGGCTGCCGGCTGGATTTCCACGAATATCAAGATGCTGCCCAGGGACCAGCTGCCACTTGGGCCAACTCGTGCTGCTATGAGGGTGCCCACGGAGCTCTGCAAACTGAGACAGGAACGTAGGACTGTGGGTTTTGTTTTCCCGGGCAGAAGCCTCTCTCAGTACCAGGTAGGCCCTTGTTCCTTAGGTGCAGGCTGGCAGCAAGCTTTCCACGAATATCAAGATGCTGCCCAGGGATATTCTGCCACCTGTGCCAACTCGGGCTGCTTTGAGAGTGCCCACGGAGCTCTGCAAACTGAGACCATGAACCTGGGGTGCTGAGTTTTGTTTCTCCGGGCAGAAGCATTTGAAGTGCCAGGTACGCCCTCGGTCCTTAAGGGCAGGCAGCCTGCTGTATTTCCACGAATATCAAGATGCTGCCCAGGGACAAGCTGCCACCTGTGCCAACTCACGCTGCTTTGAGAGTGCCCATGGTGCTCTGCAAACTGAGACCAGAAACGTGGGGTGCTGGGTTTTGTTTTCCAGGGCAGAAGCCTTTGTCAGTACCAAGTAGGCCCTTGTTCCTTAGGGACAGCCTGGCAGCAAGATTTCCCCGAATATCAAAATGCTGCCCAGGGATATTCTGCCACCTGTGCCAACTCGGGCTGCTTTGAGAGTGCCCACGGAGTTCTTCAAACTGAGACCAGGAACGTGGGTTTGTCGGTGTTGTTTTCCCGGGCAGAAACATTTGCAGGACCAGGTAGGCCCTCGGCCCTTTGGGGGAGGCTGGCACCAGGATTTCCACGAAAATCAAGTTTCCGCCCAGGGACAAGCTGCCACCTTTGCCAACTCACGCTGCTTTGAGAGTGCCCACGGAGCTCTGCAAACTGTGACCAGGACCGTGGGGTGCTGAGTTTTGTTTTCCCGGGCAGAAGTATTTGTCAGTACTAGGTAGGCCCACGGTCTTTCAGGGCTGTCAGCCTGCTGAATTTCCACGAATATCAGGATGCTGCCCACGGAGGAGCGGCCACCTGTGCCAACTCGGGCTGCTTTGAGAGTGCCCATGGTGCTCTGCAAACTGAGACCAGAAACGTGGGGTGCTGGGTTTTGTTTTCCAGGGCAGAAGCCTTTGTCAGTACCAGGAGGGGTCCTTGTTCCTTATGGGCAGTCTGCCTGCTGGATTTCCACGAATATCAAGATGCTGCCCAGGGACAAGCTGCCACCTGTGCCAACTCGGGCTGCTTTGAGAGTGCCCACGGTGCTCTGCAAACTGAGATGTGGAACGTGGGGTGGTGGATTTTGTTTCCCTGGGCAGAAGCCTTTGTCAGTACCAGGAAGGCCCTTGTTCCTCAGGGGCAGGCTGCCGGCTGGATTTCCACGAATATCAAGATGCTGCCCAGGGACAAGCTGCCACTTGGGCCAACTCGCGCTGCTTTGAGGGTGCCCACGGAGCTCTGCAAACTGAGACCAGGAAGGTAGGGTTGTGGGTTTTGTTTTCCCGGGCAGAAGCCTCTCTCAGTACCAGGTAGGCCCTTGTTCCTTAGGGGCAGGCTGCCTGCAGGATTTCCACGAATATCAAGATGCTGCCCAGGGACAAGCTGCCACCTGTGCCAACTCGTGCTGCTTTGAGAGTGCCCATGGAGCTCTGCAAACTGAGACCATGAACCTGGGGTGCTGAGTTTTGTTTCTCCGGCAGAAGCATTTGAAGTGCCAGGTACGCCCTCGGTCCTTAAGGGCAGGCAGCCTGCTGGATTTCCACGAATATCAAGATGCTGCCCAGGGACAAGCTGCCACCTGTGCCAACTCGCGCTGCTTTGAGAGTGCCCATGGTGCTCTGCAAACTGAGACCAGAAACGTGGTGTTCTGAGTTTTGTTTTCCCGGGCAGAAGCCTTTGTCAGTACCAGGTCGGCCCTTGGCCCTTGGGGGCCAGCTGCCTGCAGGATTTCCACGAATATCAAAATGCTGCCCAGGGACAAGCTGCCACTTGTGCCAACTTGGGCTGCTTTGAGAGTGCCCATGGAGCTCTGCAAAGTTAGATCAGGAACTTGCCTTGGTGAGTTTTGTTTCCCCGGGCAGAAGCATTTGCAGTACCAGGCAGGCTCTCGGAACTTCAGGGCCGTCTGCCGTCTGGATTTCCACGAATATCAAGATGCTGCCCAGGGACAAGCTGCCACTTGGGCCAACTCGCGCTGCTTTGGGGTTGCCCACGGAGCTCTGCAAACTGAGACCATAACCTAGGGTTGTGGGTTTTGTTTTCTCGGGCAGAAGCCTCTCTCAGTACCAGGTAGGCCCTTGTTCCTTAGGGGCAGGCTGCCTGCTGAATTTCCACGAATATCAAGATGCTGCCCAGGGACAAGCTGCCACCTGTGCCAGCTCGGGCTGCTTTGAGGGTGCCCACGGAGCTCTAAAAACTGAGACAGGGTACATGGGGTTATGGGTTATGTTTCCCCGGGCAGAAGCCATTGTAAGTACCAGGTAGGCCCTCGGCCCTTAGGGGCAGGCTGGCAGCAAGACTTCCACGAATATCAAGATGCCGCCCAGGGACAAGCTGCCACCTGTGCCAACTTGGGCTGCTTTGAGAA
>NW_024037435.1:12274-35002 GCF_015832195.1 Motacilla alba alba
ACCAGGAAAGTGGTGTTCTGAGTATTGTTTTCCCGGGCAGAAGCCTTTGTCAGTACCAGGTAGGCCCTCGGCCCTTTGGGGCCGGCAGCCTGCTGGATTTCCATGAATCTGAACATGCCGCCCAGGGATAAGCTGCCACATGTGCCAACTCGCGCTGCTTTGAGAGAGCCCATGGAGCTCTGCAAACTGAGACCAGGAACGTGGGGTGGTGAGTTTTGTTTTCCCGGTCAGAAGCCTTTGTCAGTGTCAGGTCGGCCCTTGTTCCACAGGGGCAGGCTGCCGGCTGGATTTCCACGAATATCAAGATGCCGCCCAGGGACAAGCTGCCACCTGTGCCAACTCGGGCTGGTTTGAGAGTGCCCATGGAGCTCTGCAAACTGAGACCTGGAACGTGGGGGTGGTGGGTTTTGTTTCCCCGGGCAGAAGCCTTTGTCAGTACCAGGTCAGGCCTTGGCCCTTGGGGGCCGGCTGCCTGCAGGATTTCCACAAATATCAAGATGCCGCCCAGGGACAAGCTGCCACCTGTGCCAACTCACGCTGCTTTGAGAGTGCCCACGGAGCTCTGCAAACTGAGACCAGAAACGTGGGGTGCTGGGTTTTGTTTTCCCGGGCAGTAGCCTTTGTCAGTACCAGGTCGGCCCTTGGCCCTTGGGGGCCGGCTGCCTGCAGGATTTCCACAAATATCAAGATGCCGCCCAGGGACAAGCTGCCACCTGTGCCAACTCGGGCTGCTTTGAGAGTGCCCACGGAGCTCTGCAAACTGAGATGTGGAACGTGGGGTGGTGGATTTTGTTTCCCTGGGCAGAAGCCTTTCTCAGTACCAGGAAGGCCCTTGTTCCTCAGGGGCAGGCTGCCGGCTGGATTTCCACGAATATCAAGATGCTGCCCAGGGACAAGCTGCCACTTGTGCCAACTCGCGCTGCTTCGAGGGTGCCCACGGAGCTCTGCACACTGAGACCAGGAAGGTAGGGTTGTGGGTTTTGTTTTCCCGGGCAGAAGCCTTTGTCAGTACCAGGTAGGCCCTTGTTCCTTAGGGGCAGGCTGCCTGCAGGATTTCCACGAATATCAAGATGCTGCCCAGGGACAAGCTGCCACCTGTGCCAACTCGGGCTGCTTTGAGAGTGCCCATGGAGCTCTGCAAACTGAGACCGTGAACCTGGGGTGTTGAGTTTTGTTTCTCCGGGCAGAAGCATTTGAAGTGCCAGGTAGGCCCTCGGTCCTTAAGGGCAGGCAGCCTGCTGGATTTCCACGAATATCAAGATGCTGCCCAGGGACAAGCTGCCACCTGTGCCAACTCGCGCTGCTTTGAGAGTGCCCATGGTGCTCTGCAAACTGAGACCAGAAACGTGGTGTTCTGAGTTTTGTTTTCCCGGGCAGAAGCCTTTGTCAGTACCAGGTCGGCCCTTGGCCCTTGGGGGGCCAGGTGCCTGCAGGATTTCCACGAATATCAAAATGCTGCCCAGGGACAAGCTGCCACTTGTGCCAACTCGGGCTGCTTTGAGAGTGCCCACGGAGCTCTTCAAACTGAGAGAAAGTATGTGGGGTTATGGGTTTTGTTTTCCCGGGCAGAAGCCTTTGTCAGTACCAAGTAGGCCCTCAGCCCTTAGAGGCAGTCTGCCTGCTGGATTTCCACGAATATCAAGATGCCACCCAGGGACAAGCTGCCACCTGTGCCAACTCGGGCTGCTTTGAGAGTGCCCATGGAGCTCTGCAAAGTTAGACCAGGAACTTGCCTTGGTGAGTTTTGTTTCCCCGGGCAGAAGCATTTGCAGTACCAGGCAGGCTCTCGGAACTTCAGGGCCGTCTGCCTGCTGGATTTCCACGAATATCAAGATGCTGCCCAGGGACAAGCTGCCACTTGGGCCAACTCGCGCTGCTTTGAGGGTGCCCACGGAGCTCTGCAAACTGAGACCATAACCTAGGGTTGTGGGTTTTGTTTTCTCGGGCAGAAGCCTCTCTCAGTACCAGGTAGGCCCTTGTTCCTTAGGGGCAGGCTGCCTGCTGAATTTCCACGAATATCAAGATTCTGCCCAGGGACAAGCTGCCTCCTGTGCCAGCTCGGGCTGCTTTGAGGGTGCCCACAGAGCTTTAAAAACTGAGACAGGGTACATGGGGTATGGGTTATGTTTCCCCGGGCAGAAGCCATTGTAAGTACCAGGTAGGCCCTCGGCCCTTAGGGGCAGGCTGGCAGCAAGACTTCCACAAATATCAAGATGCCGCCCAGGGACAAGCTGCCACCTGTGCCAACTCACGCTGCTTTGAGAGTGCCCACGGATCTCTTCAAACTGAGCCAAAGTATGTGGGGTTTCGGGTTTTTTTTTCCCGGGCAGAACCCTTTGTCTGTACCAAGTAGGACCTCGGCCCTTAGAGGCAGTCTGCCTGCTGGATTTCCACGCATATCTAGATGCCGCCCAGGAACAAGCTGCCACCTGTGCCAACTTGGGCTGCTTTGAGAGTACCCATGGTGCTCTACAAACAGAAACCAGGAGCGTGGGATGGTGAGTTTTTTTTTTTCCTCGGCAGAAGCCTTTGTCAGTACCAGGTAGGCCCTCGGCCCTTCATGGCTGGCTGCCTGCTGGATTTCCACGAATATCAAGATGCCGCCCAGGGATATTCTGCCACCTGTGCCAACTCGGGCTGCTTTGAGAGTGCCCATGGAGCTCTGCAAACTGAGACCGGGACCGTGGGGTTCTGAGTTTTGTTTTCCCGGCAGAAGCCTTTGTCAGTACCAGGTAGGCCTTCAGCCCTATGGGTCCGGTTGCAGGCTGGATTTCCCCGAATAACAAGATGCCGCCCAGGGACAAGCTGCCACCTGTGCCAACTCGGGCTGCTTTGAGAGTGCCCATGGAGCTCTTCAAACCGTGGCCTGGAACGTCGGGTAATGTGTCTTGTTTTGCTGGGTAGAAGACTATCTCTGTACTAGGTCGGCCCTCCACCCTTAGCGGCCAGCTCCCCGCTGGATTTGCCCGAATATCACGGTGCCGTCCCGGGTCAAGCTGCCACCTGTGCCAACTCGGGCTGCTTTGAGAGTGCCCATGGAGCTCTGCAAACTGAGATGTGGAACGTGGGGTGGTGGATTTGGTTTCCCTGGGCAGAAGCCTTTGTCAGTACCAGGAGGGCCCTGGTTCCTCAGGGGCAGGCTGCCCGCTGGATTTCCACGAATATCAAGATGCTGCCCAGGGACAAGCTGCCACTTGTGCCAACTCGCGCTGCTTTGAGGGTGCCCACGGAGCTCTGCAAACTGAGACCAGGAACGTAGGATTGTGGGTTTTGTATACCCGGGCAGAAGCCTCTCTCAGTACCAGGTAGGCCCTTGGCCCTTGGGGGCCGGCTGCCTGCAGGATTTCCACGAATATCAAGATGCCGCCCAGGGACAAACTGCCACCTGTGCCAACTCGGGCTGCTTTGAGAGTGCCCATGGAGCTCTGCAAACTGAGATGTGGAACGTGGGGTGGTGGGTTTTGTTTCCCTGGGCAGAAGCTTTTGTCAGTACCAGGAGGGCCCTTGTTCCTCAGGGGCAGGCTGGCGGCTCAATTTCCACGAATATCAAGATGCTGCCCAGGGACAAGCTGCCACTTGTGCCAACTCGCGCTGCTTTGAGGGTGCCCACGGAGCTCTGCAAACTGAGACCAGGAACGTAGGATTGTGGGTTTTGTTTTCCCGGGCAGAAGCCTCTCTCAGTGCCAGGTAGGCCCTTGTTCCTTAGGGGCAGGCTGGCAGGAAGATTTCCACGAATATCAAGTTGTTGCCCAGGGACAAGCTGCCACCTGTGCCAACTCGGGCTGCTTTGAGAGTGCCCATGGAGCTCTGCAAACTGAGACCATGAACCTGGGGTGCTGAGTTTTGTTTCCCTGGGCAGAAGCATTTGCAGTGCCAGGTAGGCCCTTGGTCTTTAAGGGCAGGCAGCCTGCTGGATTTCCATGAATATCAAGATGCTGCCAAAGGACAAGCTGCCACCTGTGCCAACTCGCGCTGCTTTGAGAGTGCCCTTGGAGCTCTGCAAAGTGAGACCAGGAACGTGCGTTGGTGAGTTTTGTTTCCCCGGGCAGAAGCATTTGTCAGTACCAGGTAGGCCCTCGGAATTTCAGGGCCGACTGCCTGCTGGATTTCCACGAATATCAAGATGCTGCCCAGGGACAAGCTGCCACCTGTGCCAACTCGGGCTGCTTTGAGGGTGCCCATGGAGCTCTGCAAACTGAGACCAGAAACGTGGGGTGCTGGGTTTTGTTTCCCCTGGCAGAAGCCTTTGTCAGTACCAGGTAGGCCCTCGGAATTTCAGGGCCGACTGCCTGCTGGATTTCCACGAATATCAAGATGCTGCCCAGGGACAAGCTGCCACCTGTGCCAACTCACGCTGCTTTGAGGGTGCCCATGGTGCTCTGCAAACTGAGACCAGAAACGTGGGGTGCTGGGTTTTGTTTTCCAGGGCAGAAGCCTTTGTCAGTACCAGGTAGGCCCTTGTTCCTTAGGGGCAGGCTGCCTGCAGGATTTCCACGAATATCAAGATGCTGCCCAGGGACAAGCTGCCACCTGTGCCAACTCGGGCTGCTTTGAGAGTGCCCATGGAGCTCTGCAAACTGAGACCGTGAACCTGGGGTGTTGAGTTTTGTTTCTCCGGGCAGAAGCATTTGAAGTGCCAGGTAGGCCCTCGGTCCTTAAGGGCAGGCAGCCTGCTGGATTTCCACGAATATCAAGATGCTGCCCAGGGACAAGCTGCCACCTGTGCCAACTCGCGCTGCTTTGAGAGTGCCCATGGTGCTCTGCAAACTGAGACCAGAAACGTGGTGTTCTGAGTTTTGTTTTCCCGGGCAGAAGCCTTTGTCAGTGCCAGGTCGGCCCTTGGCCCTTGGGGGGCCAGGTGCCTGCAGGATTTCCACGAATATCAAAATGCTGCCCAGGGACAAGCTGCCACTTGTGCCAACTCGGGCTGCTTTGAGAGTGCCCACGGAGCTCTTCAAACTGAGAGAAAGTATGTGGGGTTATGGGTTTTGTTTTCCCGGGCAGAAGCCTTTGTCAGTACCAAGTAGGCCCTCAGCCCTTAGAGGCAGTCTGCCTGCTGGATTTCCACGAATATCAAGATGCCACCCAGGGACAAGCTGCCACCTGTGCCAACTCGGGCTGCTTTGAGAGTGCCCATGGAGCTCTGCAAAGTTAGACCAGGAACTTGCCTTGGTGAGTTTTGTTTCCCCGGGCAGAAGCATTTGCAGTACCAGGCAGGCTCTCGGAACTTCAGGGCCGTCTGCCTGCTGGATTTCCACGAATATCAAGATGCTGCCCAGGGACAAGCTGCCACTTGGGCCAACTCGCGCTGCTTTGAGGGTGCCCACGGAGCTCTGCAAACTGAGACCATAACCTAGGGTTGTGGGTTTTGTTTTCTCGGGCAGAAGCCTCTCTCAGTACCAGGTAGGCCCTTGTTCCTTAGGGGCAGGCTGCCTGCTGAATTTCCACGAATATCAAGATTCTGCCCAGGGACAAGCTGCCTCCTGTGCCAGCTCGGGCTGCTTTGAGGGTGCCCACAGAGCTTTAAAAACTGAGACAGGGTACATGGGGTATGGGTTATGTTTCCCCGGGCAGAAGCCATTGTAAGTACCAGGTAGGCCCTCGGCCCTTAGGGGCAGGCTGGCAGCAAGACTTCCACAAATATCAAGATGCCGCCCAGGGACAAGCTGCCACCTGTGCCAACTCACGCTGCTTTGAGAGTGCCCACGGATCTCTTCAAACTGAGCCAAAGTATGTGGGGTTTCGGGTTTTTTTTTCCCGGGCAGAACCCTTTGTCTGTACCAAGTAGGACCTCGGCCCTTAGAGGCAGTCTGCCTGCTGGATTTCCACGCATATCTAGATGCCGCCCAGGAACAAGCTGCCACCTGTGCCAACTTGGGCTGCTTTGAGAGTACCCATGGTGCTCTACAAACAGAAACCAGGAGCGTGGGATGGTGAGTTTTTTTTTTTCCTCGGCAGAAGCCTTTGTCAGTACCAGGTAGGCCCTCGGCCCTTCATGGCTGGCTGCCTGCTGGATTTCCACGAATATCAAGATGCCGCCCAGGGATATTCTGCCACCTGTGCCAACTCGGGCTGCTTTGAGAGTGCCCATGGAGCTCTGCAAACTGAGACCGGGACCGTGGGGTTCTGAGTTTTGTTTTCCCGGCAGAAGCCTTTGTCAGTACCAGGTAGGCCTTCAGCCCTATGGGTCCGGTTGCAGGCTGGATTTCCCCGAATAACAAGATGCCGCCCAGGGACAAGCTGCCACCTGTGCCAACTCGGGCTGCTTTGAGAGTGCCCATGGAGCTCTTCAAACCGTGGCCTGGAACGTCGGGTAATGTGTCTTGTTTTGCTGGGTAGAAGACTATCTCTGTACTAGGTCGGCCCTCCACCCTTAGCGGCCAGCTCCCCGCTGGATTTGCCCGAATATCACGGTGCCGTCCCGGGTCAAGCTGCCACCTGTGCCAACTCGGGCTGCTTTGAGAGTGCCCATGGAGCTCTGCAAACTGAGATGTGGAACGTGGGGTGGTGGATTTGGTTTCCCTGGGCAGAAGCCTTTGTCAGTACCAGGAGGGCCCTGGTTCCTCAGGGGCAGGCTGCCCGCTGGATTTCCACGAATATCAAGATGCTGCCCAGGGACAAGCTGCCACTTGTGCCAACTCGCGCTGCTTTGAGGGTGCCCACGGAGCTCTGCAAACTGAGACCAGGAACGTAGGATTGTGGGTTTTGTATACCCGGGCAGAAGCCTCTCTCAGTACCAGGTAGGCCCTTGGCCCTTGGGGGCCGGCTGCCTGCAGGATTTCCACGAATATCAAGATGCCGCCCAGGGACAAACTGCCACCTGTGCCAACTCGGGCTGCTTTGAGAGTGCCCATGGAGCTCTGCAAACTGAGATGTGGAACGTGGGGTGGTGGGTTTTGTTTCCCTGGGCAGAAGCTTTTGTCAGTACCAGGAGGGCCCTTGTTCCTCAGGGGCAGGCTGGCGGCTCAATTTCCACGAATATCAAGATGCTGCCCAGGGACAAGCTGCCACTTGTGCCAACTCGCGCTGCTTTGAGGGTGCCCACGGAGCTCTGCAAACTGAGACCAGGAACGTAGGATTGTGGGTTTTGTTTTCCCGGGCAGAAGCCTCTCTCAGTGCCAGGTAGGCCCTTGTTCCTTAGGGGCAGGCTGGCAGGAAGATTTCCACAAATATCAAGATGCTGCCCAGGGACAAGCTGCCACCTGTGCCAACTCGGGCTGCTTTGAGAGTGCCCATGGAGCTCTGCAAACTGAGACCATGAACCTGGGGTGCTGAGTTTTGTTTCCCTGGGCAGAAGCATTTGCAGTGCCAGGTAGGCCCTTGGTCTTTAAGGGCAGGCAGCCTGCTGGATTTCCATGAATATCAAGATGCTGCCAAAGGACAAGCTGCCACCTGTGCCAACTCGCGCTGCTTTGAGAGTGCCCTTGGAGCTCTGCAAAGTTAGACCAGGAACTTGCCTTGGTGAGTTTTGTTTCCCCGGGCAGAAGCATTTGTCAGTACCAGGTAGGCCCTCGGAATTTCAGGGCCGACTGCCTGCTGGATTTCCACGAATATCAAGATGCTGCCCAGGGACAAGCTGCCACCTGTGCCATTCGGGCTGCTTTGAGGGTGCCCATGGAGCTCTGCAAACTGAGACCAGAAACGTGGGGTGCTGGGTTTTGTTTCCCCTGGCAGAAGCCTTTGTCAGTACCAGGTCGGCCCTTGGCCCTTGGGGGCCGGCTGCCTGCAGGATTTCCACAAATATCAAGATGCCGCCCAGGGACAAGCTGCCACCTGTGCCAACTTGGGCTGCTTTGAGAGTGCCCATGGAGCTCTGCAAACTGAGATGTGGAACATGGGCTGGTGGGTTTTCTTTCCCCGGGCAGAAGCCTTTGTCAGTACCAGGAGAGTCCTTGTTCCTCAGGGGCAGGCTGCCGGCTGGATTTCCACGAATATCAAGATGCTGCCCAGGGATATTCTGCCACCTGTGCCAACTCGGGCTGCTTTGAGAGTGCCCACGGAGCTCTGCAAACTGAGACCATGAACCTGGGGTGCTGAGTTTTGTTTCTCCGGGCAGAAGCATTTGCGGTGCCAGGTAGGCCCTCGGTCCTTAAGGGCAGGCAGCCTGCTGGATTTCCACGAATATCAAGATGCTGCCCAGGGACAAGCTGCCACCTGTGCCAACTCACGCTGCTTTGAGGGTGCCCATGGTGCTCTGCAAACTGAGACCAGAAACGTGGGGTGCTGGGTTTTGTTTTCCAGGGCAGAAGCCTTTGTCAGTACCAAGTAGGCCCTTGTTCCTTATGGGCAGTCTGCCTGCTGGATTTCCACGAATATCAAGATGCTGCCCAGGGACAAGCTGCCACCTGTGCCAACTCGGGCTGCTTTGAGAGTGCCCATGGAGCTCTGCAAACTGGGACCAGGAAAGTGGTGTTCTGAGTATTGTTTTCCCGGGCAGAAGCCTTTGTCAGTACCAGGTAGGCCCTCGGCCCTTTGGGGCCGGCAGCCTGCTGGATTTCCATGAATCTGAACATGCCGCCCAGGGATAAGCTGCCACATGTGCCAACTCGCGCTGCTTTGAGAGAGCCCATGGAGCTCTGCAAACTGAGACCAGGAACGTGGGGTGGTGAGTTTTGTTTTCCCGGTCAGAAGCCTTTGTCAGTGTCAGGTCGGCCCTTGTTCCACAGGGGCAGGCTGCCGGCTGGATTTCCACGAATATCAAGATGCCGCCCAGGGACAAGCTGCCACCTGTGCCAACTCGGGCTGGTTTGAGAGTGCCCATGGAGCTCTGCAAACTGAGACCTGGAACGTGGGGTGGTGGGTTTTGTTTCCCCGGGCAGAAGCCTTTGTCAGTACCAGGTCAGGCCTTGGCCCTTGGGGGCCGGCTGCCTGCAGGATTTCCACAAATATCAAGATGCCGCCCAGGGACAAGCTGCCACCTGTGCCAACTTGGGCTTCTTTGAGAGTGCCCACGGAGCTCTGCAAACTGAGACCAGAAACGTGGGGTGCTGGGTTTTGTTTTCCCGGGCAGAAGCCTTTGTCAGTACCAGGTCGGCCCTTGGCCCTTGGGGGCCGGCTGCCTGCAGGATTTCCACAAATATCAAGATGCCGCCCAGGGACAAGCTGCCACCTGTGCCAACTCGGGCTGCTTTGAGAGTGCCCACGGAGCTCTGCAAACTGAGATGTGGAACGTGGGGTGGTGGATTTTGTTTCCCTGGGCAGAAGCCTTTCTCAGTACCAGGAAGGCCCTTGTTCCTCAGGGGCAGGCTGCCGGCTGGATTTCCACGAATATCAAGATGCTGCCCAGGGACAAGCTGCCACTTGTGCCAACTCGCGCTGCTTTGAGGGTGCCCACGGAGCTCTGCAAACTGAGACCAGGAAGGTAGGGTTGTGGGTTTTGTTTTCCCGGGCAGAAGCCTTTGTCAGTACCAGGTAGGCCCTTGTTCCTTAGGGGCAGGCTGCCTGCAGGATTTCCACGAATATCAAGATGCTGCCCAGGGACAAGCTGCCACCTGTGCCAACTCGGGCTGCTTTGAGAGTGCCCATGGAGCTCTGCAAACTGAGACCGTGAACCTGGGGTGTTGAGTTTTGTTTCTCCGGGCAGAAGCATTTGAAGTGCCAGGTAGGCCCTCGGTCCTTAAGGGCAGGCAGCCTGCTGGATTTCCACGAATATCAAGATGCTGCCCAGGGACAAGCTGCCACCTGTGCCAACTCGCGCTGCTTTGAGAGTGCCCATGGTGCTCTGCAAACTGAGACCAGAAACGTGGTGTTCTGAGTTTTGTTTTCCCGGGCAGAAGCCTTTGTCAGTACCAGGTAGGCCCTTGGCCCTTGGGGGCCGGCTGCCTGCAGGATTTCCACAAATATCAAGATGCCGCCCAGGGACAAGCTGCCACCTGTGCCAACTTGGGCTGCTTTGAGAGTGCCCATGGAGCTCTGCAAACTGAGACCATGAACCTGGGGTGCTGAGTTTTGTTTCCCTGGGCAGAAGCATTTGCAGTGCCAGGTAGGCCCTTGGTCTTTAAGGGCAGGCAGCCTGCTGGATTTCCATGAATATCAAGATGCTGCCAAAGGACAAGCTGCCACCTGTGCCAACTCGCGCTGCTTTGAGAGTGCCCACGGAGCTCTGCAAAGTGAGACCAGGAACGTGCGTTGGTGAGTTTTGTTTCCCCGGGCAGAAGCATTTGTCAGTACCAGGTAGGCCCTCGGAATTTCAGGGCCGACTGCCTGCTGGATTTCCACGAATATCAAGATGCTGCCCAGGGACAAGCTGCCACCTGTGCCAACTCGGGCTGCTTTGAGGGTGCCCATGGAGCTCTGCAAACTGAGACCAGAAACGTGGGGTGCTGGGTTTTGTTTCCCCTGGCAGAAGCCTTTGTCAGTACCAGGTCGGCCCTTGGCCCTTGGGGGCCGGCTGCCTGCAGGATTTCCACAAATATCAAGATGCCGCCCAGGGACAAGCTGCCACCTGTGCCAACTTGGGCTGCTTTGAGAGTGCCCATGGAGCTCTGCAAACTGAGATGTGGAACATGGGCTGGTGGGTTTTCTTTCCCCGGGCAGAAGCCTTTGTCAGTACCAGGAGAGTCCTTGTTCCTCAGGGGCAGGCTGCCGGCTGGATTTCCACGAATATCAAGATGCTGCCCAGGGATATTCTGCCACCTGTGCCAACTCGGGCTGCTTTGAGAGTGCCCACGGAGCTCTGCAAACTGAGACCATGAACCTGGGGTGCTGAGTTTTGTTTCTCTGGGCAGAAGCATTTGCGGTGCCAGGTAGGCCCTCGGTCCTTAAGGGCAGGCAGCCTGCTGGATTTCCACGAATATCAAGATGCTGCCCAGGGACAAGCTGCCACCTGTGCCAACTCACGCTGCTTTGAGGGTGCCCATGGTGCTCTGCAAACTGAGACCAGAAACGTGGGGTGCTGGGTTTTGTTTTCCAGGGCAGAAGCCTTTGTCAGTACCAGGTAGGCCCTTGTTCCTTAGGGGCAGGCTGCCTGCAGGATTTCCACGAATATCAAGATGCTGCCCAGGGACAAGCTGCCACCTGTGCCAACTCGGGCTGCTTTGAGAGTGCCCATGGAGCTCTGCAAACTGAGACCGTGAACCTGGGGTGTTGAGTTTTGTTTCTCCGGGCAGAAGCATTTGAAGTGCCAGGTAGGCCCTCGGTCCTTAAGGGCAGGCAGCCTGCTGGATTTCCACGAATATCAAGATGCTGCCCAGGGACAAGCTGCCACCTGTGCCAACTCGCGCTGCTTTGAGAGTGCCCATGGTGCTCTGCAAACTGAGACCAGAAACGTGGTGTTCTGAGTTTTGTTTTCCCGGGCAGAAGCCTTTGTCAGTGCCAGGTCGGCCCTTGGCCCTTGGGGGGCCAGGTGCCTGCAGGATTTCCACGAATATCAAAATGCTGCCCAGGGACAAGCTGCCACTTGTGCCAACTCGGGCTGCTTTGAGAGTGCCCACGGAGCTCTTCAAACTGAGAGAAAGTATGTGGGGTTATGGGTTTTGTTTTCCCGGGCAGAAGCCTTTGTCAGTACCAAGTAGGCCCTCAGCCCTTAGAGGCAGTCTGCCTGCTGGATTTCCACGAATATCAAGATGCCACCCAGGGACAAGCTGCCACCTGTGCCAACTCGGGCTGCTTTGAGAGTGCCCATGGAGCTCTGCAAAGTTAGACCAGGAACTTGCCTTGGTGAGTTTTGTTTCCCCGGGCAGAAGCATTTGCAGTACCAGGCAGGCTCTCGGAACTTCAGGGCCGTCTGCCTGCTGGATTTCCACGAATATCAAGATGCTGCCCAGGGACAAGCTGCCACTTGGGCCAACTCGCGCTGCTTTGAGGGTGCCCACGGAGCTCTGCAAACTGAGACCATAACCTAGGGTTGTGGGTTTTGTTTTCTCGGGCAGAAGCCTCTCTCAGTACCAGGTAGGCCCTTGTTCCTTAGGGGCAGGCTGCCTGCTGAATTTCCACGAATATCAAGATTCTGCCCAGGGACAAGCTGCCTCCTGTGCCAGCTCGGGCTGCTTTGAGGGTGCCCACAGAGCTTTAAAAACTGAGACAGGGTACATGGGGTATGGGTTATGTTTCCCCGGGCAGAAGCCTTTGTCAGTACCAGGTAGGCCCTCGGCCCTTAGGGGCAGGCTGGCAGCAAGACTTCCACAAATATCAAGATGCCGCCCAGGGACAAGCTGCCACCTGTGCCAACTCACGCTGCTTTGAGAGTGCCCACGGAGCTCTGCAAACTGAGACCATGAACCTGGGGTGCTGAGTTTTGTTTCTCCGGGCAGAAGCATTTGCGGTGCCAGGTAGGCCCTCGGTCCTTAAGGGCAGGCAGCCTGCTGGATTTCCACGAATATCAAGATGCTGCCCAGGGACAAGCTGCCACCTGTGCCAACTCACGCTGCTTTGAGGGTGCCCATGGTGCTCTGCAAACTGAGACCAGAAACGTGGGGTGCTGGGTTTTGTTTTCCAGGGCAGAAGCCTTTGTCAGTACCAAGTAGGCCCTTGTTCCTTATGGGCAGTCTGCCTGCTGGATTTCCACGAATATCAAGATGCTGCCCAGGGACAAGCTGCCACCTGTGCCAACTCGGGCTGCTTTGAGAGTGCCCATGGAGCTCTGCAAACTGGGACCAGGAAAGTGGTGTTCTGAGTATTGTTTTCCCGGGCAGAAGCCCCTTTGTCAGTACCAGGTAGGCCCTCGGCCCTTTGGGGCCGGCAGCCTGCTGGATTTCCATGAATCTGAACATGCCGCCCAGGGATAAGCTGCCACATGTGCCAACTCGCGCTGCTTTGAGAGAGCCCATGGAGCTCTGCAAACTGAGACCAGGAACGTGGGGTGGTGAGTTTTGTTTTCCCGGTCAGAAGCCTTTGTCAGTGTCAGGTCGGCCCTTGTTCCACAGGGGCAGGCTGCCGGCTGGATTTCCACGAATATCAAGATGCCGCCCAGGGACAAGCTGCCACCTGTGCCAACTCGGGCTGGTTTGAGAGTGCCCATGGAGCTCTGCAAACTGAGACCTGGAACGTGGGGTGGTGGGTTTTGTTTCCCCGGGCAGAAGCCTTTGTCAGTACCAGGTCAGGCCTTGGCCCTTGGGGGCCGGCTGCCTGCAGGATTTCCACAAATATCAAGATGCCGCCCAGGGACAAGCTGCCACCTGTGCCAACTTGGGCTTCTTTGAGAGTGCCCACGGAGCTCTGCAAACTGAGACCAGAAACGTGGGGTGCTGGGTTTTGTTTTCCCGGGCAGAAGCCTTTGTCAGTACCAGGTCGGCCCTTGGCCCTTGGGGGCCGGCTGCCTGCAGGATTTCCACAAATATCAAGATGCCGCCCAGGGACAAGCTGCCACCTGTGCCAACTCGGGCTGCTTTGAGAGTGCCCACGGAGCTCTGCAAACTGAGATGTGGAACGTGGGGTGGTGGATTTTGTTTCCCTGGGCAGAAGCCTTTGTCAGTACCAGGAGGGCCCTTGTTCCTCAGGGGCAGGCTGCCGGCTGGATTTCCACGAATATCAAGATGCTGCCCAGGGACAAGCTGCCACTTGTGCCAACTCGCGCTGCTTTGAGGGTGCCCACGGAGCTCTGCAAACTGAGACCAGGAAGGTAGGGTTGTGGGTTTTGTTTTCCCGGGCAGAAGCCTTTGTCAGTACCAGGTAGGCCCTTGTTCCTTAGGGGCAGGCTGCCTGCAGGATTTCCACGAATATCAAGATGCTGCCCAGGGACAAGCTGCCACCTGTGCCAACTCGGGCTGCTTTGAGAGTGCCCATGGAGCTCTGCAAACTGAGACCGTGAACCTGGGGTGTTGAGTTTTGTTTCTCCGGGCAGAAGCATTTGAAGTGCCAGGTAGGCCCTCGGTCCTTAAGGGCAGGCAGCCTGCTGGATTTCCACGAATATCAAGATGCTGCCCAGGGACAAGCTGCCACCTGTGCCAACTCGCGCTGCTTTGAGAGTGCCCATGCCCATGGTGCTCTGCAAACTGAGACCAGAAACGTGGTGTTCTGAGTTTTGTTTTCCCGGGCAGAAGCCTTTGTCAGTACCAGGTCGGCCCTTGGCCCTTGGGGGCCAGGTGCCTGCAGGATTTCCACGAATATCAAAATGCTGCCCAGGGACAAGCTGCCACTTGTGCCAACTCAGGCTGCTTTGAGAGTGCCCACGGAGCTCTTCAAACTGAGAGAAAGTATGTGGGGTTATGGGTTTTGTTTTCCCGGGCAGAAGCCTTTGTCAGTACCAAGTAGGCCCTCAGCCCTTAGAGGCAGTCTGCCTGCTGGATTTCCACGAATATCAAGATGCCACCCAGGGACAAGCTGCCACCTGTGCCAACTCGGGCTGCTTTGAGAGTGCCCATGGAGCTCTGCAAACTGAGACCAGGAACTTGCCTTGGTGAGTTTTGTTTCCCCGGGCAGAAGCATTTGCAGTACCAGGCAGGCTCTCGGAACTTCAGGGCCGTCTGCCTGCTGGATTTCCATGAATATCAAGATGCTGCCCAGGGACAAGCTGCCACTTGTGCCAACTCGCGCTGCTTTGAGGGTGCCCATGGAGCTCTGCAAACTGAGACCATAACGTGGGTTGTGGGTTTTGTTTTCCCGGGCAGAAGCCTTTGTCAGTACCAGGTAGGCCCTTGTTCCTTAGGGGCAGGCTGCCTGCTGAATTTCCACGAATATCAAGATGCTGCCCAGGGACAAGCTGCCACTTGTGCCAACTCGCGCTGCTTTGAGGGTGCCCACGGAGCTCTGCAAACTGAGACCAGGAAGGTAGGGTTGTGGGTTTTGTTTTCCCGGGCAGAAGCCTTTGTCAGTACCAGGTAGGCCCTTGTTCCTTAGGGGCAGGCTGCCTGCAGGATTTCCACGAATATCAAGATGCTGCCCAGGGACAAGCTGCCACCTGTGCCAACTCGGGCTGCTTTGAGAGTGCCCATGGAGCTCTGCAAACTGAGACCGTGAACCTGGGGTGCTGAGTTTTGTTTCCCTCAGAAGCATTTGCAGGCCAGGTAGGCCCTTGGTCTTTAGGGCAGGCAGCCTGCTGGATTTCCATGAAGTGCCAGGTACCTGTGCCAACTCGGTGCTTTGAGAGTGCCCTTAGCTCTACCAAGTAGGCCCTCAGCTTAGAGAGTCAGGGCCCCGGCAGCCTGCAGGCTGGATTTTGTCAGGTAGGACCTCGGCCCTTACGCCTGCTGGATTTCCACGCATATCAAGATGCTGCCCAGGGACAAGCTGCCACCTGTGCCAACTCGGCTGCTTTGAGAGTGCCCATGGTGCTCTGCAAACTGAGACCAGAAACGTGGGGTGCTGAGTTTTGTTTTCCTGGCAGAAGCCTTTGTCAGTACCAGGTAGGCCCTTGGCCCTTGGGGGCCGGCTGCCTGCAGGATTTCCACAAATATCAAGATGCCGCCCAGGGACAAGCTGCCACCTGTGCCAACTTGGGCTGCTTTGAGAGTGCCCATGGAGCTCTGCAAACTGAGATGTGGAACATGGGCTGGTGGGTTTTCTTTCCCCGGGCAGAAGCCTTTGTCAGTACCAGGAGAGTCCTTGTTCCTCAGGGGCAGGCTGCCGGCTGGATTTCCACGAATATCAAGATGCTGCCCAGGGATATTCTGCCACCTGTGCCAACTCGGGCTGCTTTGAGAGTGCCCACGGAGCTCTGCAAACTGAGACCATGAACCTGGGGTGCTGAGTTTTGTTTCTCCGGGCAGAAGCATTTGCGGTGCCAGGTAGGCCCTCGGTCCTTAAGGGCAGGCAGCCTGCTGGATTTCCACGAATATCAAGATGCTGCCCAGGGACAAGCTGCCACCTGTGCCAACTCACGCTGCTTTGAGGGTGCCCATGGTGCTCTGCAAACTGAGACCAGAAACGTGGGGTGCTGGGTTTTGTTTTCCAGGGCAGAAGCCTTTGTCAGTACCAAGTAGGCCCTTGTTCCTTATGGGCAGTCTGCCTGCTGGATTTCCACGAATATCAAGATGCTGCCCAGGGACAAGCTGCCACCTGTGCCAACTCGGGCTGCTTTGAGAGTGCCCATGGAGCTCTGCAAACTGGGACCAGGAAAGTGGTGTTCTGAGTATTGTTTTCCCGGGCAGAAGCCTTTGTCAGTACCAGGTAGGCCCTCGGCCCTTTGGGGCCGGCAGCCTGCTGGATTTCCATGAATCTGAACATGCCGCCCAGGGATAAGCTGCCACATGTGCCAACTCGCGCTGCTTTGAGAGAGCCCATGGAGCTCTGCAAACTGAGACCAGGAACGTGGGGTGGTGAGTTTTGTTTTCCCGGTCAGAAGCCTTTGTCAGTGTCAGGTCGGCCCTTGTTCCACAGGGGCAGGCTGCCGGCTGGATTTCCACGAATATCAAGATGCCGCCCAGGGACAAGCTGCCACCTGTGCCAACTCGGGCTGGTTTGAGAGTGCCCATGGAGCTCTGCAAACTGAGACCTGGAACGTGGGGTGGTGGGTTTTGTTTCCCCGGGCAGAAGCCTTTGTCAGTACCAGGTCAGGCCTTGGCCCTTGGGGGCCGGCTGCCTGCAGGATTTCCACAAATATCAAGATGCCGCCCAGGGACAAGCTGCCACCTGTGCCAACTCACGCTGCTTTGAGAGTGCCCACGGAGCTCTGCAAACTGAGACCAGAAACGTGGGGTGCTGGGTTTTTGTTTTCCCGGGCAGAAGCCTTTGTCAGTACCAGGTCGGCCCTTGGCCCTTGGGGGCCGGCTGCCTGCAGGATTTCCACAAATATCAAGATGCCGCCCAGGGACAAGCTGCCACCTGTGCCAACTCGGGCTGCTTTGAGAGTGCCCACGGAGCTCTGCAAACTGAGATGTGGAACGTGGGGTGGTGGATTTTGTTTCCCTGGGCAGAAGCCTTTCTCAGTACCAGGAAGGCCCTTGTTCCTCAGGGGCAGGCTGCCGGCTGGATTTCCACGAATATCAAGATGCTGCCCAGGGACAAGCTGCCACTTGTGCCAACTCGCGCTGCTTTGAGGGTGCCCACGGAGCTCTGCAAACTGAGACCAGGAAGGTAGGGTTGTGGGTTTTGTTTTCCCGGGCAGAAGCCTTTGTCAGTACCAGGTAGGCCCTTGTTCCTTAGGGGCAGGCTGCCTGCAGGATTTCCACGAATATCAAGATGCTGCCCAGGGACAAGCTGCCACCTGTGCCAACTCGGGCTGCTTTGAGAGTGCCCATGGAGCTCTGCAAACTGAGACCGTGAACCTGGGGTGTTGAGTTTTGTTTCTCCGGGCAGAAGCATTTGAAGTGCCAGGTAGGCCCTCGGTCCTTAAGGGCAGGCAGCCTGCTGGATTTCCACGAATATCAAGATGCTGCCCAGGGACAAGCTGCCACCTGTGCCAACTCGCGCTGCTTTGAGAGTGCCCATGGTGCTCTGCAAACTGAGACCAGAAACGTGGTGTTCTGAGTTTTGTTTTCCCGGGCAGAAGCCTTTGTCAGTACCAGGTCGGCCCTTGGCCCTTGGGGGCCAGGTGCCTGCAGGATTTCCACGAATATCAAAATGCTGCCCAGGGACAAGCTGCCACTTGTGCCAACTCGGGCTGCTTTGAGAGTGCCCACGGAGCTCTTCAAACTGAGAGAAAGTATGTGGGGTTATGGGTTTTGTTTTCCCGGGCAGAAGCCTTTGTCAGTACCAAGTAGGCCCTCAGCCCTTAGAGGCAGTCTGCCTGCTGGATTTCCACGAATATCAAGATGCCACCCAGGGACAAGCTGCCACCTGTGCCAACTCGGGCTGCTTTGAGAGTGCCCATGGAGCTCTGCAAAGTTAGACCAGGAACTTGCCTTGGTGAGTTTTGTTTCCCCGGGCAGAAGCATTTGCAGTACCAGGCAGGCTCTCGGAACTTCAGGGCCGTCTGCCTGCTGGATTTCCATGAATATCAAGATGCTGCCCAGGGACAAGCTTCCACTTGGGCCAACTCGCGCTGCTTTGAGGGTGCCCACGGAGCTCTGCAAACTGAGACCATAACCTAGGGTTGTGGGTTTTGTTTTCTCGGGCAGAAGCCTCTCTCAGTACCAGGTAGGCCCTTGTTCCTTAGGGGCAGGCTGCCTGCTGAATTTCCACGAATATCAAGATGCTGCCCAGGGACAAGCTGCCTCCTGTGCCAGCTCGGGCTGCTTTGAGGGTGCCCACAGAGCTCTAAAAACTGAGACAGGGTACATGGGGTATGGGTTATGTTTCCCCGGGCAGAAGCCATTGTAAGTACCAGGTAGGCCCTCGGCCCTTAGGGGCAGGCTGGCAGCAAGACTTCCACAAATATCAAGATGCCGCCCAGGGACAAGCTGCCACCTGTGCCAACTCACGCTGCTTTGAGAGTGCCCACGGATCTCTTCAAACTGAGCCAAAGTATGTGGGGTTTCGGGTTTTTTTTTCCCGGGCAGAACCCTTTGTCTGTACCAAGTAGGACCTCGGCCCTTAGAGGCAGTCTGCCTGCTGGATTTCCACGCATATCTAGATGCCGCCCAGGAACAAGCTGCCACCTGTGCCAACTTGGGCTGCTTTGAGAGTACCCATGGTGCTCTACAAACAGAAACCAGGAGCGTGGGATGGTGAGTTTTTTTTTTTCCTCGGCAGAAGCCTTTGTCAGTACCAGGTAGGCCCTCGGCCCTTCATGGCTGGCTGCCTGCTGGATTTCCACGAATATCAAGATGCCGCCCAGGGATATTCTGCCGCCTGTGCCAACTCGGGCTGCTTTGAGAGTGCCCATGGAGCTCTGCAAACTGAGACCGGGACCGTGGGGTTCTGAGTTTTGTTTTCCCGGCAGAAGCCTTTGTCAGTACCAGGTAGGCCTTCGGCCCTATGGGTCCGGTTGCAGGCTGGATTTCCCCGAATAACAAGATGCCGCCCAGGGACAAGCTGCCACCTGTGCCAACTCGGGCTGCTTTGAGAGTGCCCATGGAGCTCTTCAAACCGTGGCCTGGAACGTCGGGTAATGTGTCTTGTTTTGCTGGGTAGAAGACTATCTCTGTACTAGGTCGGCCCTCCACCCTTAGCGGCCGGCTCCCCGCTGGATTTGCCCGAATATCACGGTGCCGTCCCGGGTCAAGCTGCCACCTGTGCCAACTCGGGCTGCTTTGAGAGTGCCCATGGAGCTCTACAAACTGAGACCAGCAACGTGGGATGGTGAGCTTTGTTTTTCTGGGAAGAAGCCTTTGTCAGTACCAGGTAGGCCCTCGGCCCTAAGGGGCCTGTTGCCTCCTGGATATCCACAAATATCAAGATGCCTCTCAGGGACAAGCTGCCACCTGTGCTAGCTCTGGCTGCTTTGAGAGTGCCCACGGAACTCTGCAAACTGAGACTAAGACCTTGGGGTGGTGGGTTTTTTTCTCCTTGGGCAGTATAATGCACAATACCTAGGTGTCCCTAAGCACGTTGATGCTTGGTGCCTGCTCGATTTCTGTATTAATCAGGATGCCATCCAATTAAAGGCTGATAGCTGTGCCAACGTTGGGTGCTTGCACAGTGCCCACAGAGCTCTGCAAACTGAGACCTAGACGGTGAGGTGTTGAGTTTTTTTTCCTGGGCTGTTGCCCGCACAGTACTTTTGTGGCCATTTGGGGCCTGAGACCAGGAAGGTGAGGTGGTGAGTTTGGTTTCCCTGGGAAAAAGCTCACCACATTTTTTGGATGGGCCTTGCGTGCAGGCCCCGGTTGGCTGCTGTAATGCCGCATTGATCAAGATCTAGCTCACGTACAACCTGCCACCTGTGCCACCTCAGGCTGCTCTCACAGTGCCTGTGGATACAACGCTCTGTTTGACTCTTAGAGGTCTAATTACAAGCTGTGTTTGATAAATTATGAGTGTGGTAAATGAATGTGTTCTAGGAGTGTGAGATCCTTGAAATAGTATAATTTTTGATTTTCTTATGGTTGGAAGATCGTTTTACAAGCATAATGGGAATACTCCTTTTTTTAGGTACTTTTTCTTCTAGAAAGTATACCATAAGTGTTTTCTAATATTAAATGACAGAGCAGCCCGTTGATCCTTTACTGGAAATTTTTCCTATTTTTCAAAAATAACAGAAAAAAGCTCTTGCAAAAATAAGGGGAAAAAATTGCTTTAAAAAGTATTTCATTACAGCTTTTAAAGGCAATTAAAGTGCACCCATTGCTGATGGGAAGCCGATAACTGGTTAAACATGTATTCACTTGTTATGTCTCTCTAAAGAAATACTCTAACATCAAGCAATTAATCCCTTCCATCATAGTTTTAACCTCTTTCCTAGTTTAAATGTCAATGAAAAACATCATGAAGAACTCCATATGTATCTCTCCGATTCATCTTACATACAAAGCAACTATTTTTCCACCGGTTTGCTTGATGGTCTGCTTACTGCATTCAGCATTTTTTGGCATGCTTTTTTGCTTCTTTCTGCTGTCAATACTGGCCAATACATGCCATCTGCCAATGGTAGGATTTCTCTCACCTAAGCATATGGATTGAATCTTTAAGATCACTTTCGATAAAATGGATAAAAAAGGAGTTGTTTGATTCCACCTAACATTGAGTCTCTTGGTAAAGGTCACCTGGAGAAAAGTTTTTGCTTCTAGAATTCAACTCATGGATTGAAATATTTGAGAAGACTGATAGGCACTGGAGCATGGAGACACCTTCAGCCTCTGTGGATATAAAGCCCAGATTAAAATGATCAATTCTCTCAACTTGATGGACTGTACTGAGCAGAATTCTGACTAGAATCTCTTTCACACATAGAACACCCTGTTCAAGACACATGGTAAGATGAAGCTCACCTCCGGTTCCCTGCAGGTATTTGTATTTCTAATGAGTCTTTGGGATGCCTAGGTGATTTTCAGATGTCTGAAGATGAGACAAAGCCCACGACTTTCTCAAGACCTGGAACCATCTCCCTAGAAGCTGCAAAACACACAATGCCTCACTTGTGTCAAATTTGCCAAAGCAAGGACTAGAGCAAGAACTGGATGCAAAATACTTACACAGAGATGATAGTTTTTAAGATATTCATCAGATATTCTTCACATGGGAAGAATCTTTGAACTCTTCTGTGATAGAACCCCAAAACTAAATGGTTTTTTTTCATTGAGCACTCTTCTTGATGCAATTCTTCAACTTGGAATGGCTTAATTCAATAGCATCCAAGTCAGAGAAAAATTGATAAAGGCAGATAGGAAAGAAAATTAGAAATTCGTTACTCAGAGTGTGAGTAGGAAGACAGGGAGCCATTCAAAAGAATAAGGAAACAAAACAGGAGCAGTGAAAATGAGACACATCCTGCATCTTTCCGGCGGGGAAGATGGATTATTTAATTAGTGACAAAATTAGAAGAGCCTGAACATTTGCTGTCCCACAACAGGAACAGAAAAACCATTGGGCACGCACATAATAGCCAAAGAAACATAACAAAGAGAAGGAAATACAGAGAATAGGAAAAAGAAGTAAGACGCTTTTTTCAATCATTGAAATTCAGGTGGTGTATCATTCTAATACACTTTTTTATACAGTAAAAGAGTAGTTATATACAGTCGGGTAAATTGCAGCTATGTATCATTTTTAGACAGGAAATGTTTTCCAAGAAACATGTACCAGATTATATATACAAGTTCCTGACTGCCAAAGAAGAAAGTACAAAACAGCAAACACTTGGGTAAAGTCCCAGGAACCAGAGATCAAGATCTACACCGATATAAGGAGAGCGGTGAGTTTTTCAAGAAGCAAAAGCGAATGCAGCTGACTGTGCTTGTGGATGAAAAGCTGTGGGATTTTTTGCAATTCCATTAAGAGCGCACAAAAGCGCGGTGCTCGGCTGCCTCATGCTTCGCATGCTGCGAGATGCACAGAAATTAAGATGAGCAAGGTTCTTCAGCTTTGCCCTTTTTCAGCAGCTGCGCCACACCGATGGACTGGAATATCTCTCGAGATGTTTTCCTTTCTCAAGAATGTATTGTTGCTGTGTCTTGACCGCACAAGGATAAGTATGAAGAGATCATAGCCATCTCGAAATAAATTCGCCGCTTTATTAAAAAGATAAATGCTTCAACAATGCGCAGCCACGACAAAAATCAGGGCCAAGACTGGGAGACGTTTGCTGTGCTGGCACCCAATTTCTGTCGGCGAAAAGTCATGGAGAAGCTTTTGGCTTGGATGCAGACGACGAGAGAGGCAGAAGACGGAGGTACGGGGCTGTCCGGAGCGAAGTGCCGCTGGCCGGCGTCTTTCGCCCGAAGCAGCGCGCCGGAGCGCACCGCCACCGGCACAAGCAGCAGTGCGCGAAGAAGCGGCTCTTTCGCTTTCGCTAGACGGAGAGCCGGCAGCTTGCAGGAGGTGAAGAAGCAAGCCGCACAACAGCAGCATTGTGGGCGCAGCTCTCTTACTGCTGCGGGATGGTGGATTGCCACTCGTATGCCTATGAAAATCACGTTAGCATGCGAATGGAAGAAGTTTTTGGACAACTTTGCAATGCATCTTGCTAGTGCTCCTGCAACGCTCCGTGGAAACTCTTGCGGGTCTCTTTGAGCTGCGAGATGCAAAGAACTGGGTGAACTCGTCAAGCAAGATCGGAAGATGTTTGCAGTGCTGGCACACTTTCTCTCTCGGCGAGAAGTCATGGAGAAGCTTTTGGCTAGGATGCAGACGACGAGAGAGGCAGAAGACGGAGGTACGGGGCTGTCCGGAGCGAAGTGCCGCTGGCCGGCGTCTTTCGCCCGAAGCAGCGCTCCGGAGCGCACCGCCATTGGCACAAGCAGCAGTGCGCGAAGTAGCGGCTCTTTCGCTTTCGCTAGACGGAGAGCCGGCAGCTTGCAGGAGGTGAAGAAGCAA
>NW_024037436.1:0-32660 GCF_015832195.1 Motacilla alba alba
CTTAAGACCGAGTGCCTACCTGGTATTGACAAAGTCTTCTGCCCGGGGGAAAAATCCCCACCACCCCACGTTCCTGGTCTCAGTTTGCAGATCTCCATGGGCACTCTCAAAGCAGCCCGAGTTGGCACATGTGGCCGCGTGTACCCGTGCGGCATCTTGTTATTCGTGGAAATCAAGTGGGCAGCCGGCCCCGAAAGGCCGAGGGCCTACCTGGTACTGACAAAGGCTTGTGCCCGGGAAAAAAAAAACACCAACCCACGTTCCTGGTCTCAGTTTGCAGAGCTCCATGGGCACTCTCAAAGCAGCCCGAGTTGGCACAGGTGGCAGCTTGTCCCTGGGCAGCACCTTGATATTCGTGGAAATCCAGCGGGCAGCCGGCCCCTTAAGACCGAGTGCCTACCTGGTATTGACAAAGTCTTCTGCCCGGGGAAAAAATCCCCACCACCCCACGTTCCTGGTCTCAGTTTGCAGAGCTCCATGGGCACTCTCAAAGCAGCCTGACTTGGCACATGTGGCAGCGTGTACCCGGGCGGCATCTTCTTATTCGTAGAAATCATGTGGGCAGCCGGCCCCGAAGGGCCGAGGGCCTACCAGGTACTTACAAAGGTTTCTGCCCAGGAAAGAAAACCCACAAACCCACACCTTCCTGGTTTCAGTTTGCAGAGCTCCATGGGCACTCTCTAAGCAGCCCGAGTTGGCACAGGTGGCAGCTTGTCCCTGGGCGGCATCTTGATATTCGTGGAAATACAGCAGGCCGCCAGCCCCGAAGGGCTGAGGGACTACTTTGCACGGACAAAGGCTTCTGCCCGGGAAAACAAAACCCATCACCCCACGTTCCTGGTCTCAGTTTGCAGAGCTCCATGGGCAGACACAATGCAGTCCGAGTTGTCAGACGTGGCAGCTTGTGCCTGGGCGGCATCTTGATATTCGTGGAAATCCAGGGGGGAGCCAGCCCCGAAGGGCGGTAGGCTTACCTTGTACTGAGAAAAGCTTCTGCCCGGGGAAACAAAACCCACCACCGCACGTTCCTGGTCTCAGTTTGCAGAGCTCCGTGGACACTCTCAATGAAGCCCGAGTTGGAACAGGTGGCAGCTTGTCCCTGGGCAGCACCTTGATATTCGTGGAAATCCAGAAGGCTGCCTGCCCTAAATGACCAAGGGCCTACCTGGTACTGACAAAGGTTTCTGCCCGGGGAAACAAAACCCATCACCCCACGTTCCTGGTCTCAGTTTGCAGAGCTCCATGGGCACTCTCAAAGCAACCTGAGTTGGCACAGGTGGCTGTTTGTCCCGTGGCGGCATCTTGATATTTGCCGAAATCCATCGAGGGGCCGGCCCCTAAGGGCTGAGGGCCTTCAAAGTACTGTGCAGGCTTCTGCCCAGAGAAACACAGCTCAATACCTCACGTGCCTGGGCGGCATCTTGATATTGGTGGAAATCCATCGAGCAACCAGCTGCGAAGGGCCGAGGGCCTTCAAGGTACTGTGCAGTCTTCTGCCCAGGGAAAGAAAACTCACCACCTCACCTTCCTGGCACTCATTTTGCAGAGCTCCGTGGCCGCTGTAAAAGCAGCCCAAGTTGGCGCAGGTGGCAGCTTAAGACTGGGCGGCATCATGATTTTTGTAGAATTTCAGAGTAACAGCTGTGTCCTGTGGGACAAGGGCCTCCCAAAAAGTGAGTGCACTTTTTCCCAGAAAAACAAAACTCACCACTTCATGTTCCCGGTCTCAGATTTTAGAGCGCCGTTGCCACTGTCAAAGCAGACCAAGTTCGCTCGGGCAGCAGCTTGTCCCTGGGCGGCATCTTATCAATGTGGAATTCATTAGGCAGACGGCCCCTATGGGCCAAGGGCTGCCCCCGCAAAGTGTGCGAGATTTTTTCCCAGAGAAACAAAACTCACCACCTCAGGTTCCTAGTCACAGATTGCAGAGCTCCATTGGCTGTGTCACAGCAACATGAGTTTGCACAGGTGGCGGCTTGTCCCTGGGTGGCATCTTGATTATTGCGGAAATCTAGCAGGCAGCCGGCTCCTGCCGGACAAAGGTCCTTCCAGCTAACGTGCAGGCTTCTGCCCAGGCAAACAAAACTCCCCACCTGAAGTTTGTGGTCTCTGTTTTCAGAGCTCCATGGGCACTCTCAAAGCAGCCTGAGTCAGCACAGGTGGAAGCTTGTCCCTGGGCGGCATCTTGATAATTGCGGAAATTCTGAAGGCAGCAAGCTACTAAGGGCCGAGGGCCTTCAAGGTACCTCAAGGTACTCCAGTAGTAGGGGGCGCTCTGAGCCAGCAATTGGCAAACTTTGCTGATTTTCCCAATAACAAAATCCGGCAGCGAAGCAGGTCCTGAAGTCGTTAACCCCCGAAAGCCTGCTCACATCAGATACAAAGGACCCCGAGTGGACGGCGCCTTTTTCTGCTAAAAATGGCCGCCATTTGCAGTTCCTGACTCCAGTAGTAGGGGGCACTGTGAGGCAGCAATTGGCAAACTTTGCCGGATTTCCCCATAACAAAGTCTGGCAGTGAAGCAAGGCCTGATATTGTTAAACCCCGAAACCCTGCTTACATGGGATACAAAGGACCCTGGTGGGATGGCGCCTTTTTCCTGCACAAAATGGCCACACTTTGCAGATCATGACTCCGCCAGTAGGGAGCGCTCTGAGCCAGCCATTGGGAAACTTTTCCGGATTTCCCCATAAAAAGTTCCGGCCGTGACGAGGGGCATGCAAGTCGTTAAAGCCCCGAAAGCCTGCTTTCATCTGATACGCAGGTCCCTGCAAGGATGGCGCCTTTCTACTACTCAAAATGGCTGCCATTTGCAGATCCTGACTCCAGTAGTAGGGGGCGCTCTGAGCCAGCAATTGGCAAAATTTGCTGATTTCCCCATTACAAAATGAGGCAGCCACGAGGGGGCTGCAAGTCTCTAAAGCCCTAAAAGCCAGTTTTCATCTGATGCCCAGGACCCTGGGTCGATGGCGCCTTTTTCTGCTAAATATGGCCACCATTTGCAGTTCCTAACTCTGCCAGTAGGGGGCGCTTTTAACTAGGAATTCGCAAACTTTGCTGACTTCCTTTTACGAAATACGGCAGCCACGAGGGGCCTGCAAGTTGCTAAAGCCCCAAAAGCGAACTTTCACCTAATACAAAGGACCCTGGGGGAATGGCCCCTTTTTCCTGCTGAAAACGGCCAAAATTGGCGGACACTTGCCCCAACCAGTAGGGGGCGCTATGAACCAGCAATTGGCAAACTTTGTCGGATTTCCATAAAACAAAAGCCGGCAGCTAAGCCGGCCCGGAAGTTGTTAACTCCCAAAAGCCAGCTTTCATCTGATACCCAGGACCCTGGGCGGATGGCGCCTTTTTCCGCTAAATCTATCCCCCATTTGCAGTTCCTGACACTGCCAGTAGGAGGCGCTGTGAGGCAGCAATTGGCAAACCTTTCTAAATTTCTCCAAAACAAAAGACAGCAGCAATCAGAGGCCTGCATGGGGTTAAAGCCCCGAAAGCCAGATTTCATCTGATACCCAGGACCCTGGGTGGATGGTGCCTTTTTCTTGCTGAAAATCGCCAAAATTGGCGGCAGCTTACCCCGCCTCTAGGGGGCGCTGTGAGGCAGCAATTGGCAAACTTAGCTGGGTTTCTCAAAAACAATAGCCGGCAACAACCAGGGACCGGCATGGGGTTAAAGCCCCGAAAGCCAGATTGCATCTGATTCCCAAGACCCTGCAGAGATCACGCCTTTTTCTAGCTGAAAATGAACAAAATTTGCAGCAGCTTGCCCCGCCTTAGGGGCGCTGTGAGACAGCAATTGTCAAACTTTGCCAGACTTGTCCAAAACAAAAGCCGGCAGCGACCAGGGGCCTGCATGGGGTTAAAGCCCCGAAAGCCAGCTTTCATCTGATACCCAGGAACCTGGGGGCATGGCGCATTTTTCCCATAGAAAATTTCCAAAATTGGCGGAAACTTGCCTCGCCTGTAGGGAGCGCTGTGAGGCAGCAATTGGCAAACTTTGCCGGATTTCTCCAAAACAAAAGCCGGCAGCAATCATTGGCCTGCATGGGGTTAAAGCCCCGTAAGCCAGCTTTCATCTGAGACCCAAGACCCTGCGGAGATCACGCATTTTTCTAGCTGAAAACAAAAGCCGGCAGCGACCAGGGGCCTGCATGGGGTTAAAGCCCCGTAAGCCAGATTTCATCTGATTCCCAAGACCCTGCGGAGATCACGCATTTTTCTAGCTGAAAATGGCAAAAATTTGCAGCAGCTTGCCCCGCCTGTAGGGAGCGCTGTGAGACAGCAATTGGCAAACTTTGCCGGACTTGTCCAAAACAAAAGCCGGCAATGACCAGGGGCCCGCATGGGGTTAAAGCCCCGAAAGACAGCTTTCATCTGATACCCATGACCCTGGCGGGATGACGCCTTTTTCCTGCTGAATATTTCCAATTTTTGCGGCAACTTGCCCCGCCTCTAGTGGGTGCTGTGAAGCAGAAACTGGCAAACATTGCCGGATTTCTCCAAAACAATAGCTGGCAGCGGCCAGGGGCCTGCATGGGGTTAAAGCCCCAAAAGCCAGCTTTCATCTGATACCCAGGACCCTGGCAGGATGGCGCCTTTTTGTTGCTGAAAATCGCCAAAATTGGCGGCAACTTGTCCCGCCTATAGGGGCGCTGTGAGGCAGCAATTGGCAAACTTTGCTGGATTTCTCCAAAACAAAAGCTGGCAGCAACCAGAGGCCTGCATGGGGTTAGTACCCCGAAAGCCAGCTTTCATCTGATACCCAGGACCCTGGCAGGATGGTGCCTTTTTCCCGCCAAAAACGGCCAAAATTGGCGGCAGCTTACCCCGCCTCTAGGGAGCGCTGTGAGCCAGCAACTGGCAAACCTAGCTGGGTTTCTCAATAACAAAAGCCGGCAGCAACCAGGGACCGGCATGGGGTTAAAGCCCCGAAAGCCAGATTGCATCTGATTCCCAAGACCCTGCGGAGATCACGCCTTTTTCTAGCTGAAAATGGCAAAAATTTGCAGCAGCTTGCCCCGCCTTAGGGGCGCTGTGAGACAGCAATTGGCAAACTTGGCCGGACTTGCCCAAAACAAAAGCCGGCAGCGACCAGGGGCCTGCATGGGGTTAAAGCCCCGAAAGACAGATTTCATCTGAGACCCAGAAACCTGGGGGCATGGCGCATTTTTCCACCAGAAAATGGCCAATATTGGCGGAAACTTGCCTCGCCTGTAGGGGGCGCTGTGAGGCAGCAATTGGCAAACTTTGCCGGATTTCTCCAAAAAAAAAGCCGGCAGCAATCATTGGCCTGCATGGGGTTAAAGCCCCGAAAGCCAGCTTTCATCTGATACCCAGGACCCTGGCGGGATGACGCCTTTTTCCTGCTGAATATTTCCAAATTTTGCGGCAACTTGCCCCGCCTCTAGGGGGTGCTGTGAAGCAGAAACTGGCAAACATTGCCGGATTTCTCCAAAACAATAGCTGGCAGCGGCCAGGGGCCTGCATGGGGTTAAAGCCCCGAAAGCCAGCTTTCATCTGATACCCAGGAACCTGGCGGGATGGTGCATTTTTGTTGCTGAAAATCGCCAAAATTGGCGGCAACTTGTCCCACCTGGAGGGGCGCTGTGAGGCAGCAATTGGCAAACCTTTCTGGATTTCTCCAAATCAAAAGCCGGCAATGACCAGGGGCCTGCATGGGGTTAAAGCCCTGAAAGCCAGCTTTCATCTGATACCCAGGACCCTGGCAGGATGGCGCCTTTTTTTTTCTGAAAATGGCCAAAATTGGCGGAAACATGCCTCGCCTGTAGGGGGCGCTGTGAGGCAGCAATTGGCAAACTTTGCTGGGTTTCTCAAAAACAATAGCCGGCAGCAACCAGGGACCGGCATGGGGTTAAAGCCCCGAAAGCCAGATTGCATCTGATTCCCAAGACCCTGCGGAGATCACGCCTTTTTCTAGCTGAAAATGGCAAAAATTTGCAGCAGCTTGCCCCGCCTTAGGGGCACTGTAAGACAGCAATTGGCAAACTTTGCCGGACTTGTTCAAAACAAAAGCCGGCAGCGACCAGGGGCCTGCATGGGGTTAAAGCCCCGTAAGCCAGCTTTCATCTGATACCCAGGAACCTGGGGGAATGGCGCATTTTTCCCATAGAAAATGAACAAAATTGGTGGCAACTTGCCCTGCCTGTAGGGGGCGCTGTGAGGCAGCAATTGGAAAACTTTGCTGGATTTCTCCAAAAGCAAAGCCGGCAGCGACAAGAGGCCTACAGGGGTTAAAGCCCCAAAAGCCAGCTTTCATCTGATATGCAGGACCCTGGGTGGATGGTGCCTTTTTCTTTCTGAAAATGAACAAAATTGGTGGAAACACTCCTCGCCTGTAGGAGGCACTGTGAGGCAGCAATTGGCAAACTTTGCCGGATTTCTTCAAAACAAAAGCCGGCAATGACCAGGGGCCTGCATGGGGTTAAAGCCCCGAAAGACAGCTTTCATCTGATACCCAGGACCCTGGCGGGATGACGCCTTTTTCCTGCTGAATATTTCCAATTTTTGTGGCAACTTGCCCCGCCTCTAGGGGGTGCTGTGAAGCAGAAACTGGCAAACATTGCCGGATTTCTCCAAAACAATAGCTGGCAGCGGCCAGGGGCCTGCATGGGGTTAAAGCCCCGAAAGCCAGCTTTCATCTGATACCCAGGACCGTGGCGTGATGGTGCCTTTTTGTTGCTGAAAATCGCCAAAATTGGCGGCAGCTTGTCCCGCCTGGAGGGGCGCTGTGAGGCAGCAATTGGCAAACTTAGCTGGGTTTCTCAAAAACAAAAGCCGGCAGCAACCAGGGACCGGCATGGGGTTAAAACCCCGTAAGCCAGCTTTCATCTGATTCCCAAGACCATGCGGGGATCACGCCTTTTTCTAGCTGAAAATGGCAAAAATTTGCAGAAGCTTGCCCCGCCTTAGGGGCGCTGTGAGACAGCAATTGGCAAACCTTTCTGGATTTCTCCAAAACAAAAGCCAGCAGCAACCAGGGGCCTGCATGGGTTAAAGCCCCGAAAGCCAGCTTTCATCTGATACCCAGGACCCTGGGGGCATGGCGCCTTTTTCCCGCCAAAAATGGCCAAAATTGGTGGCAACTTGTCCCGCCTGTAGGGGGCGCTATGAGCCAGACACTGGTAAACTTTGATGGATTTCTCCAAAACAAAAGTTGGCAGCAACCAGCGGCCTGCATGGGGTTAAAGCCCTGGAAGACAGCTTTCATCTGATACCCAGGACCCTGGGTGGATGGTGCTTTTTTCTTGCTGAAAATGGCCAAAACTGACGGCAACTTGCCCCGCCTGTAGGGGACGCTGTGAGGCAGCAATTTGCAACCTTTGCTGGATTTTTCCAAAATAGAAGACGGCAGCGACCAGGGGCCTGTGTGGGGTTAAAGCCCCGAAAGCCAGCTTTCATCTGATACCCAGGACCCTGGGAGGATGGTGCTTTTTTCCCCCAAAAATGAACAAAATTTTTGGCAACTTGTCCCACCTTTAGGCGGCGCTGTTAGCCAGACACTGGAAACCTTTGATGGATTTCTCCAAAACAAAAGACGGCAGCAACCAGCGGCTTGCGTGGGGTTAAAGCCCCGTAAGACAGCTTTCATCTGATACCCAGGACCCTGGCAGGATGGTGCCTTTTTCCACCAGAAAATTTCCAAAATTGGTGGCAGCTTACCCCGCCTGTAGGGGGCGCTGTGAGACAGCAATTGGCAAACTTAGCTGGGTTTCTCAAAAACAAAAGCCGGCAGCAACCAGGGACCGGCATGGGGTTAAAGCCCCGAAAGCCAGATTGCATCTGATTCCCAAGACCCTGCGGAGATCACGCCTTTTTCTAGCTGAAAATGGCAAAAATTTGCAGCAGCTTGCCCCGCCTTAGGGGCGCTGTGAGACAGCAATTGGCAAACTTGGCCGGACTTGCCCAAAACAAAAGCCGGCAGCGACCAGGGGCCTGCATGGGGTTAAAGCCCCGAAAGCCAGCTTTCATCTGATACCCAGGAACCTGGGGGCATGGCGCATTTTTCCCATAGAAAATGGCCAAAATTGGCGGAAACTTGCCCTGCCTGTAGGGGGCGCTGTGAGGCAGCAATTGGCAAACTTTGCTGGATTTCTCCAAAAGCAAAGCCGGCAGCAATCATTGGCCTGCATGGGGTTAAAGCCCCAAAAGCCAGCTTTCATCTGATACCCAGGACTCTGGGGGCATGGCGCCTTTTTCTTGCTGAAAATGAACAAAATTGGTGGCAGCTTACCTGCCTGTAGGGGGCGCTGTGAGCCAGACACTGGTAAACTTTGATGGATTTCTCCAAAACAAAAGTTGGCAGCAACCAGCGGCCTGCATGGGGTTAAAGCCCTGGAAGACAGCTTTCATCTGATACCCAGGACCCTGGGTTGTTGTGATGCACTAGATTGTTATTCGGATACTGCACTGGGTGTTGTGTTATACAAATGTTTCCCCCCTTTCTTCAGATGGTGTATCCCTCAGATACACCTGAGGTCTTGTACCTGTGGTCTTGTCCCTTGAAGCCCCTCCCTTCCCCTCTCCCCACTGGTGTGGCCTTCCGTCCCCGCCTCCCATTCCACGGGTATAAATGTCCCTTGAGTTGGGCGTTCGTCCTCTCTTCTTCACCTGGAAACCCTACGATGCAGATGTCCCCTTCCAGCTAATAAACAGGACATCAGAACCACGTGGAGAAAGAGCGCTTCTCATCCTTTACTTCGTCCATGTAGGATCCGTGCGGGCATTAATCCTAAGCTAGCCGGGGGGATTTACATCCCGAAACCCACGGGTTCCTTCAGGTGGAGCCCAACGTGTTTTCGACTCCCACTTCGGTCAGAGACGACACGCAGGAGCTGGTAATTCACACTCGTGGATTATATTAGCTTTTTGGACTTTCACCTTCCTCTGCCTTTCTTCGTCGCGTTTTTGTCGGCAAGGACGTCAGAGGGTGAAATCGGGACCCCGTCACATTCCACGACGGGCCGATTTCGGATGAAGACTTCTTTTTAGCTTTCCCAGCCATCCACTGTCCCCAGGAGGGGTGAGTATATCCCCTTGCGTAGTAGGGGGACCCCGGGGGAGCCCTCAGAGTGTGGGGGTGAGCTCCCGATGCAGGGAAGGGTCCGGCCCCGATAGTCGGGGTTTGTGAGTGTCCCGCGGGTCTCTCCTCGCGGGCAGAGCGGCTCCGGCACTGCGGCAGGGTCCGTGCGTAGTCCCGGGAGCTGCATGCTTCCATCGGTCGGGTCCCCGCGGCGCGCGGCTCTGAGAAGCGGCGCGGGCGGGTTTCGGCGCGGCAGCGGCGCGGGCGGCGGCAGGGTAGCCGTGGCTCGTGTTTCTGCCGTGACCGAGCACTCCCAGGCAGCGGGGGGACCCGGCGAGTGGGGCGGGCGGCTCCGAGCTCCCGCGTGGCAGCCACGTGGCAGCCGTGCAGCCGGCAGCTGCCACCCGCGGCTTTAAAACCCGCGCGGTTCGCACGCAAGCAGTTCGTCTCTCCCCCAGAGAGAAGGGGGGGGGAGGCTGCCCGGATTCTTTCTTGGATTGGCTGTGGACTCAGTGCTTTCAATTCTTGTTAGCGCTTGCTTTTTAGAAGGTGGATTATAGTGTTGCAGAAGCCAGTTAACATCAGAATGGGTGCTAAGCTTTCCGCAACGCAGAGAAGCATTTATTCCCTAGTTTTAGATAACCTAAGTAGTGGAAACGTTAAAGTTTCAAAAGCAGTCTTAAAACAGTTTGTTCGCTGGATTTCTTTTCATTTCCCTCAACTTTCCCAGCAAAATATCGACTCAATCTCTACCTGGGACAAAATTGGAGCCTTGTTAACTGTAAAAGCAGAACAGGGTGATACAACTGTGTCTAAGTTTTTTCCTGTGTTCCTCTTAATTCGGAAAGAAATCTTAAACAGGGATTTGAAAGGACAGCCCGAACAAATCTCCCCTCCCGCAGCTTCCCCTACCCTTCCTCCCAAACCCTCTGCCCCCGAACTGAGAGAGTCGAGCGAGGCATGCCGGCAAACACAGGGTACCTGGCACTGCCACTGTTCCCCTGGCCTCCCACGCCCCCCTCAGTACCCCGGCTCTGCTGGCTGTGCGCAGGCTGGCAGAGCACCTTCCCCACACCCCTCCAACCTGATTCCTGTTACCCCAATCTCGCATGCTGACCCCCCCCATTCCCAAAATGGCTACGACCACATGGTTGGCATTCCAGATACTGCCGACCGCGTGGTCAAAGCCCAACATGGCGGCATCCACGTGTTTGAGCCTTCAGGCTATCCTTCCTCTTCCCAAAATCCCTTTCGCCCACCTGTCCCCTCCCCCAACCCCTTCCGGTCTCACAACCCCTTCCTCCCCTCAGACGCTCTTCCCCCTCCCTCCCTGCCCCCGCCCCTCATGACATCACCCTGTAACCCCGCCCCTGGTTCCCACGTTTATCCCGCACCCCTCCCTGTTCCCGTTTCCCACGCCCCCGTGCCCGGGTCCCCAGACAGTGGGGCCGAGGGATGGGGGGGTGGGTCCGGGGGCTGGGGGGGTGGGGCCCTGCCTGGCCCCCACGGGGGTGGAGCAGGGGGAGGGCACGTCCCTCCTTCTGGTTACCAGGGCGCCGGGGTGGGTGGGGCAGGGGGTGTACCCCTTACCAGTCCCCAAGTGAGTGGGGTGGGGGGCGAACCCCTGCCTGCTTCCCAGGGCGGTGTGGCTGGGGGGAGAGCTAGTCCCTCATCTGGTCCCCATGAGGGTGTAGCCGAATCAAAAAAAACTGGCATTCAAACCCGGGAAGAAGTGATTCCTTTAGTAGCTCCGGTCCAATACAATGGTGGTAGAGTTGGTCCTAGGACCTACCAACCCTTCTCATACCAAACAAAGCGTGAACTATGTAAAACCCAATCAGAATTTGGGAGACATAGTGAAATCTTTAAAAGTACGATGAAAGCTACATTAACATCCCTTGAATTTGTCCCTACCGATCTCCTAGATCTTTTCCAGTGCTTGCTTACCCAGTCAGAGTTTGATCTATGGGAATGCTCCTGGAAGAGATCTTTAAGGGATCTTTTGGAGGAACTTAAACAAAACCCACAGGATGCCAAAGATTTAGAAAATAATCCCCTCACCTTTGAACATCTGTGTGGCGAGGGGGATTGGTCTAAGCCCGAGGATCAAGCTCGGGTGTTATCAAAATCCATTCTAGATAAGATTTCAAAAGCTGCAGGTAAAGCTTTTAACCAGTTACCAACCGTTGAATCTAAAGGTAGTTTTCTTGATATTAAACAATCTCCTTCAGAAAGTTTCTTGCAGTTTGTCGACCGACTTCGTGCTCAGGTTGAAAGACAAGTTCAGGACCCCAAAACACAAGTAGAAATGGTGAAAGAGCTGGCACAGAGGAATGCCAATGAGGTCTGCAGCAGGGTGCTCCTAGGACTGCCTCTCAACCCTCCACCTACACTGGCAGAGATGATGGAAGCGTGTGCCAGGAAAGCGGAACTGTTTGCTGCACGAGAGCCGTGGTCAAAGCCTGCAATCCCAGAGACTGTGGCACCTGTTTCTCCAGAAGTCATGAGGACACAGATGTCACCAGAGCAGCTTCAACACATCATCTGCTTCATATGCAAAAAACCTGGACACTTTGCCCAAAATTGCCCACATAACCAGCAACAAAAGACACCATTTACTCCAAAAAACCAGGACACCAGCGCGGCTCCCCTGCCCCGCGCTACGACATAAATGCAGCACGCTTCCCTGAGGGAAAAACCTCCCCCAAAGCAAAAAAGGGGGAGGCAGGGAAGCGGGATGCAGGGAAACTAAATAACAGTGTACAGGATACAATCTATCAGCCTCACAAGTGTTTCAAGCTTGTGACCACCAAAGCTTTTGTTTTCAGGTCTACCCAGTGGACGGTCATTGGAGTGGACCTGCCAGAGGACTTACCAGACTTGACAAAAGATCGCCCAAGACTGGACAGTGAGTACTTTGTCATTGGGGACACAGCACACACACCCATGGAGATTGAGGTGGCTCCCATGACCATCAAGGGGGACATACCTAATCTCATTCTTCTAGCGCGCTGTCCACAGCCACCCTTCCATTTGGCCAAGGGGCAAATCATTGCCCAAGCCATTCCTGTTCCTGCAGAAATATCAATAGATGACAAGGCCCCAGGTGTATACTGGGCGGAAGTGGTTGGTGAGGACAAACCCATTATGGGATGCAACCTGATGCGTGGAGAAGAACATCTCCATGTGGAAGGGCTGCTAGACACAGGGGCAGATGTGACAATCATACCTGAAAGGTTGTGGCCGTCACATTGGGATTTGCAGCCCGTGGCTGGTAGAATCCAAGGTGTAGGAGGAGTCACATTGGCAAAAATATCAAAAAGCATCGTGCAAATTGAGGGACCGGACGGAAGATTGGCCAGTGTCCGCCCATTTGTCATTGACTATAAAGCTCCCTTGTGGGGTAGAGACACCATGTCACAATGGGGGGTCAAATTGGTCATCCCTAAAAGCCCCCAGGATTTTTAGAAGCGGCCACTGTGGAGCGCCCTGCCCACAAGTTAACATGGCTGGATAATAATCCAGTCTGGGTACATCAGTGGCCGCTCAGTAAGGAAAAGCTAAAGGCGCTCGAGGAGCTTGTGAAAGAACAATTGGCTAAAGGACACATTGAAGAGACAACTAGCCCGTGGAATTCCCCTGTATTTGTCATAAAAAAGCCGGGGAAGGATAAGTGGCGGCTCCTCCATGATCTAAGAGAAATAAACAAGGTTATTGAAGACATGGGGTCTCTACAACCAGGGATGCCCTCCCCAACCATGCTCCCCCAAAATTGGAAATTGGTTGTCATAGACATAAAGGACTGTTTCTTCCATATTCCCCTACACCCGGAAGATGCAGCACAGTTTGCCTTCTCGGTTCCTACCATCAATCGAGAAGCCCCAATGAAGCGCTACCACTGGAAAGTATTGCCTCAAGGCATGAAATGCTCTCCTTCCATCTGCCAGTGGTATGTGGCTTCATTGCTGTCCCCAGTGCGCGCTCAAAAAAGGAAGGCAATCATCCTACACTACATGGATGATGTGCTTGTGTGTGCCCCTGATGACATAATACTCCAAGACACACTTGACCTAGTGGTTAATGTTTTAACCTCTGCTGGATTCCAACTGCAGGAAAGCAAGGTTCAGAGGATGCCACCTTGGAAGTACCTGGGCCTGGACATCACTGCGCGGACCGTTGTTCCACAGAAATTAGAAATCATGAATGATCCCAAAACCCTAGCAGATCTCCATTCCCTGTGTGGGTCTTTGAACTGGGTCAGGCCTTGGCTAGGCCTCACTAACGAGGACCTAGCTCCCCTTCTCAATTTACTGAAAGGGGAGAGAGACCTAGCTTCTCCCAGGGAACTGACCCCAGAGGCAAAAACCGCTCTCCAAAAGGTACAGAAAGCTTTGGCCGAGAGGCAGGGTCATCGTTATCAGCCCGAGCTGCCTTTCAAATTCATTGTTCTAGGGAAGTTACCACACATACACAGGTTAATATTCCAGTGGTCTGAGGGGCAGAGTGATTCACTTCTAATCATAGAGTGGGTTTTTCTCTCCCATCAGCGATCCAAAACCATCACACAGCCACAGGAGCTCATAGCTCAGCTGATCCGGAAGGCCAGGGTAAGATTGCGTGAGCTGGCCGGTTGTGACTTTCAGTGTATTCACCTTCCAGTTAAACTTTCTAAGGAGGGAAGGAACTCTCCTGAGAGGTTCACCAAGGAGATGCTCGAGAACCTCCTCCAGAGCAATGCCAGTCTCCAGTTGTCTCTGGACAGCTACAGTGGACAGGTATCTGTCCACGCCCCGTCACACAAGCTGTTCAACGAGGAATTCCACCTCATAGCTCCTGAGATAAGGAGTTGCAGGCCTCTCAAGGCGCTTACAGTGTTCACGGATGCGTCCGGGGCCTCCCACAAGTCGGTGATGACTTGGAGAAATCCACAGACCCAGCATTGGGAAGCTGATGTTGAGTTTCTGGAAGGGTCGCCCCAGATCGCTGAACTGGCTGCAGTTGTGAGAGCCTTTGAGAAGTTCTCGGAGCCAATTAATTTGGTTACCGACTCAGCATATGTGGCGGGAGTAGTGTCCAGGGCTGAGCAGGCAGTTCTCAAAGACATCGAGAATGAACAGCTCTTCAGATTGCTCTCAAAACTAATTTATTTAATTTCGCAGCGGGAGCATCCGTTCTTTGTGATGCACGTGAGGTCACACACCGATCTGCCAGGCGAGATCGCAGAAGGTAATAGCAAAGCAGATTCCCTTGCAGCTCCAGCAGGAATGGCACGCCTTCCGGACATCTTTCAACAGGCAAAGCTAAGTCACCAGCAATATCATCAAAATGTTCCAGGTCTAATCTGTCAATTCCAGTTAACACGGAGTCAGGCTCGAGCCATTGTGGCCACCTGTCCCAATTGCCAGCTTCAGGCAGTCCCATCACTGGGTGTTGGGGTTAACCCCCGAGGCCTTGGGAGCTGTGAAGTGTGGCAGACTGATATCACACACATTCCCAGTTTTGGTCGCATGAAATATGTGCATGTCAGCATAGATACATACTCAGGTGCGGTTTATGCCTCTGCCCACATAGGGGAAAGGGCTGCGCATGCCAAACAACATTTGGTGCAAGCCTTTTCAGTATTGGGGATCACTAGGGAGATCAAAACTGACAATGGCCCAGCATATGCCTCCAAGGAGTTCCTAGAGTTTGTCCAGCAGTGGGGAGTGGAGCATAAGACAGGCATTCCCCACTCCCCCACAGGTCAAGCTGTGATCGAGCGTGCCCACCATACGCTCAAACAAGTCCTGGCTCGGCAGGGCAGTTCTGCAGTGTGGATGACTCCACAACAAAAACTCTGCAAAGCGCTTTTTACAATCAACTTCTTAAACTGTTCATTTGAAAACATGAATCCTCCAGTACTACATCATTTCAATAATAACAATCGGTTTAAGTTTTCACAGCGTCCACCAGTTCTCATTAAGGACCCAGAAACCTGGGAAGTCAGGGGTCCTTATGAGCTCGTCACCTGGGGGCGTGGTTACGCATGCGTGTCCACCCCCTCAGGGCCCCGATGGATACCCCAAAAGTGGGTAAAACCTTTCATTCCCAAAAATCCAGCTCCAGCAGACACCGCGGAGAAACAAGCAGCTGTCGCCTCCAAGAGAAGACGCCGCCGGAAAGAGAAAGAAATTTCCTGAAAGAACTGGCTGCATTCCGGTAGACCCATGAACTTAAAGACACTCTTGAAAAATAAATGTATTTTTTTCCTTTGTAGAAGAAGAGAATCTACCTCCCACCTATCCTCGTGATGAACCCTGTCCAAGTTGTCATCCTGCTGGACTGTTCAAAGATTGGGGACTCTCGGGGCTTGGGGTGGTGGACTTCTATAATTAGGTCAATTCTGTTGTTTTGTTAGTTTTTTTTTTTCTTTTTTAACAGAAAAGGGTGAGGTGTTGTGATGCACTAGATTGTTATTCGGATACTGCACTGGGTGTTGTGTTATACAAATGTTTCCCCCCTTTCTTCAGATGGTGTATCCCTCAGATACACCTGAGGTCTTGTACCTGTGGTCTTGTCCCTTGAAGCCCCTCCCTTCGCCCCTCCCCACTGGTGTGGCCTTCCGTCCCCGCCTCCCATTCCACGGGTATAAATGTCCCTTGAGTTGGGCGTTCGTCCTCTCTTCTTCACCTGGAAACCCTACGATGCAGATGTCCCCTTCCAGCTAATAAACAGGACATCAGAACCACGTGGAGAAAGAGCGCTTCTCGTCCTTTACTTCGTCCATGTAGGATCCGTGCGGGCATAAATCCCAAGCTAGCCAGGGGGATTTACATCCCGAAACCCACGGGTTCCTTAACTGGGTGGATGGTGCTTTATTCTTGCTGAAAATGGCCAAAACTGACAACAACTTGCCCCGCCTGTAGGGGACGCTGTGAGGCAGCAATTGGCAACCTTTGCTGGATTTTTCCAAAATAAAAGACGGCAGCGAGCAGGGGCCTGTGTGGGGTTAAAGCCCCGAAAGCCAGCTTTCATCTGATACCCAGGACCCTGGGAGGATGGTGCTTTTTTCCCCCAAAAATGAACAAAATTTTTGGCAACTTGTCCCACCTGTAGGGGGCGCTGTTTGCCAGACACTGGCAAACTTTGATGGATTTCTCCAAAACAAAAGCCGGCAGCAACCAGCGGCCTGCGTGGGGTTAAAGCCCCGAAAGCCAGATTGCATCTGATTCCCAAGACCATGCGGGGATCACGCCTTTTCTAGCTGAAAATGGCAAAAATTTGCAGAAGCTTGCCCCGCCTTAGGGGCGCTGTGAGGCAGCAATTGGAAAACTTTGCCGGACTTGTCCAAAACAAAAGCCGGCAGCGACCAGGGGCCTGCATGGGGTTAAAGCCCCGAAAGCCAGCTTTCATCTGATACCCAGGAACCTGGGGGCATGGCGCAATTTTCCCGTAGAAAATGGCCAAAATTGGCAGAAACTTGCCCTGCCTGTAGGGGGCGCTGTGAGGCAGCAATTGGAAAACTTTGCTGGATTTCTCCAAAACAAAAGCCGGCAGCAATCATTGGCCTGCATGAGGTTAAAGCCCCGTAAGCCAGCTTTCATCTGATACCCAGGACTCTGGGGGCATGGCGCCTTTTTCCGCCAGAAAATTTCCAAAATTGGTGGCAACTTGTCCCGCCTGTAGGGGGCGCTGTTAGCCAGACACTGGCAAACTTTGCTGGATTTCTCCAAAAGCAAAGCCGGCAGCAACCAGAGGCCAACAGGGGTTAAAGCCCCAAAAGCCAGCTTTCATCTGATATGCAGGACCCTGGGTGGATGGTGCCTTTTTCTTGCTGAAAATGAACAAAATTGGTGGAATCACTCCTCGCCTGTAGGAGGCACTGTGAGACAGCAATTGGCAAACCTTTCTGGATTTCTCCAAATCAAAAGCCGGCAGCGACCAGGGGCCTGCATGGGGTTAAAGCCCCGAAAGACAGCTTTCATCTGATACCCAGGACCCTGGGGGGATGGTGCTTTTTTCCCCCAGAAAATTTCCAAAATTTGTGGCAAATTGCCCCGCCTGGAGCGGCGCTGTGAGACAGCAATTGGCAAACCTTTCTGGATTTCTCCAAAACAAAAGCCGGCAGCGACCAGGGGCCTGCATGGGGTTAAAGCCCCGAAAGACAGCTTTCATCTGATACCCAGGACCCTGGCAGAATGGCGCATTTTTCCCGTAGAAAATGGCCAAAATTGGTGGCAACTTGCCCCGCCTGGAGGGGCGCTGTGAGCCAGCAATTGGAAAACTTAGCTGGGTTTCTCAAAAACAAAAGCCAGCAGCAACCAGGGACAGGCATGGGGTTAAAGCCCGGAAAGCCAGCTTTCATCTGATACCCAGGAACCTGGGGGCATGGCGCATTTTTCCCGTAGAAAATGGCCAAAATTTACAGCAGCTTGCCCCGCCTTAGGGGCGCTGTGAGGCAGCAATTGGAAAACTTTGCTGGATTTCTCCAAAACAAAAGCCGGCAGCAATCATTGGCCTGCATGAGGTTAAAGCCCCGAAAGCCAGCTTTCATCTGATACGCAGGACTCGGGGGGCATGGCGCCTTTTTCTTGCTGAAAATGAACAAAATTGGTGGCAGCTTACCTGCCTGTAGGGGACGCTGTGAGACAGCAATTTGCAAATTTTGCCGGACTTGTCCAAAACAAAAGCCGGCTGCGACCAGAGGCCTGCATGGGGTTAAAGCCCCAAAAGCCAGCTTTCATCTGATATGCAGGACCCTGGGGGCATGGCGCCTTTTTCCCGCCAAAAATGGCCAAAATTGGTGGCAACTTGTCCCGCCTGTAGGGGGCGCTGTTAGCCAGACACTGGTAAACTTTGATGGATTTCTCCAAAACAAAAGTTGGCAGCAACCAGCGGCCTGCATGGGGTTAAAGCCCCGAAAGCCAGCTTTCATCTGATACCCAGGACCCTGGGTGGATGGTGCCTTTTTGTTGCTGAAAATCGCCAAAATGGCGGCAACTTGTCCTGCCTGGAGGGGCGCTGTGAGGCAGCAATTGGCAAACCTTTCTGGATTTCTCCAAAACAAAAGCCGGCAGCGACCAGGGGCCTGCATGGGGTTAAAGCCCCGAAAGCCAGCTTTCATCTGATACCCAGGACCCTGGGGGCATGGCGCCTTTTTCCCGCCAAAAATGGCCAAAATTGGTGGCAACTTGTCCCGCCTTTAGGGGGCGCTGTGAGCCAGACACTGGTAAACTTCGATGGATTTCTCCAAAACAAAAGTTGGCAGCAACCAGCGGCCTGCATGGGGTTAAAGCCCTGGAAGACAGCTTTCATCTGATTCCCAAGACCTTGCGGAGATCACGCCTTTTTCTAGCTGAAAATGGCAAAAATTTGCAGCAGCTTGCCCCGCCTTAGGGGCGCTGTGAGGCAGCAATTGGCAAACTTTGCCGGACTTGTCCAAAACAAAAGCCGGCAGCGACCAGGGGCCTGCATGGGGTTAAAGCCCCGAAAGCCAGCTTTCATCTGATACCCAGGAACCTGGGGGCATGGCGCAATTTTCCCGTAGAAAATGGCCAAAATTGGCAGAAACTTGCCCTGCCTGTAGGGGGCGCTGTGAGGCAGCAATTGGAAAACTTTGCTGGATTTCTCCAAAACAAAAGCCGGCAGCAATCATTGGCCTGCATGAGGTTAAAGCCCCGTAAGCCAGCTTTCATCTGAGTCCCAGGACTCTGGGGGCATGGTGCCTTTTTCTTGCTGAAAATGAACAAAATTGGTGGCAGCTTACCTGCCTGTAGGGGACGCTGTTAGACAGCAATTTGCAAATTTTGCCGGACTTGTCCAAAACAAAAGCCGGCTGCGACCAGAGGCCTGCATGGGGTTAAAGCCCTGAAAGCCAGCTTTCATCTGATATGCAGGACCCTGGGGGCATGGCGCCTTTTTCCCGCCAAAAATGGCCAAAATTGGTGGCAACTTGTCCCGCCTGTAGGGGGCGCTTTTAGCCAGACACTGGCAAGCTTTGATGGATTTCTCCAAAAGCAAAGCCGGCAGCGACCAGAGGCCTACAGGGGTTAAAGCCCCAAAAGCCAGCTTTCATCTGATATGCAGGACCCTGGGTGGATGGTGCCTTTTTCTTTCTGAAAATGAACAAAATTGGTGGAAACACTCCTCGCCTGTAGGAGGCACTGTGAGGCAGCAATTGTAAAACTTTGCAGGACTTGTCCAAAACAAAAGCCGGCAATGACCAGGGGCCTGCATGGGGTTAAAGCCCCGAAAGACAGCTTTCATCTGATACCCAGGAACCTGGCGGGATGGTGCCTTTTTGTTGCTGAAAATCGCCAAAATTGGCAGCAGCTTGCCCCGCCTTAGGGGCACTGTAAGACAGCAATTGGCAAACTTAGCTGGGTTTCTCAAAAACAATAGCCGGCAGCGACCAGGGGCCTGCATGGGGTTAAAGGCCCGAAAGCCAGCTTTCATCTGATACCCAGGAACCTGGGGGCATGGCGCATTTTTCCCGTAGAAAATGGCCAAAATTGGCGGAAACTTGCCCTGCCTGTAGGGGGCGCTGTGAGGCAGCAATTGGAAAACTTTGCTGGATTTCTCCAAAACAAAAGCCGGCAGCAATCAGGGGCCTGCATGAGGTTAAAGCCCCGTAAGCCAGCTTTCATCTGAGACCCAGGACTCTGGGGGCATGGCGCCTTTTTCCGCCAGAAAATTTCCAAAATTGGTGGCAACTTGTCCCGCCTGTAGGGGGCGCTCTTAGCCAGACACTGGCAAACTTTGATGGATTTCTCCAAAAGCAAAGCCGGCAGCGACCAGAGGCCTACAGGGGTTAAAGCCCCAAAAGCCAGCTTTCATCTGATATGCAGGACCCTGGGGGCATGGCGCCTTTTTCCTGTGGAAAATGGCCAAAATTGGCAGAAACTTGCCCTGCCTGTAGGGAGCGCTGTGAACCAGCAATTGGCAAACATTGCCAGATTTCTCCAAAACAAAAGCCGGCAATGTCCAGGGGCCTGCATGGGGTTAAAGCCCCGAAAGCCAGCTTTCATCTGATACGCAGGACCCTTGGGGCATGGCGCCTTTTTCCTGTGGAAAATGGCCAAAATTGGCAGAAACTTGCCCTGCCTGTAGGGAGCGCTGTGAACCAGCAATTGGCAAACATTGCCAGATTTCTCCAAAACAAAAGCCGGCAATGACCAGGGGCCTGCATGGGGTTAAAGCCCCGAAAGCCAGCTTTCATCTGATACGCAGGACCCTTGGGGCATGGCGCCTTTTTCCTGTGGAAAATGGCCAAAATTGGCAGAAACTTGCCCTGCCTGTAGGGAGCGCTGTGAACCAGCAATTATCAAACATTGCCAGATTTCTCCAAAACAAAAGCCGGCAATGACCAGGGGCCTGCATGGGGTTAAAGCCCCGAAAGCCAGCTTTCATCTGATACGCAGGACCCTGGGGGCATGGCGCCTTTTTCCTGTGGAAAATGGCCAAAATTGGCGGAAACTTGCCTCGCCTATAGGGGGCGCTGTGAGCAAGCAATTGGCAACCTTTGCAGGATTTCTCCAAAACAAAAGCCGGCAGCAACCAGCGGCCTGCATGGGGTTAAAGCCCCAAAAGCCAGCTTTCATCTGATACCCAGGACCCTCGGGGGATGGCGCCTGTTTCCAACGGAAAATGGCAACATTTGCAACAACTTGCCCTGCTGGTAGGGGCGCTGTGATGCAGCAATTGGCAAACTTTGCCGGATTTTTCCAAAACAAAAGCCGGCAGAAACCAAGGGCCTGCATGGGGTTAAAGCCCTGAAAGCCAGCTTTCATCTGATACCCAGGGCCCTGGGATGAAGGCGCCTTTTTCCCACTGAAAATGGCCAAAATTGGCGGCAAATTGCCCCGCCGGTAGGGGGCACTGGGAGCCAGCAATTGGCAAACTTTGCTGGATTTCTCCAAAACAAAAGCCGGCAGCAACCAGGGGCCTGCATGGGGTTAAAGCCCCGAAAGCCAGCTTTCATCTGATACGCAGGACCCTGGGGGCATGGCGCCTTTTTCCCGCCAAAAATGGCCAAAATTGGCCGCTGTTTGCCCTGCCGATAGGGGGTGCTGTGAGGCAACAATTGGCAAACTTTGCTGGATTTCTCCAAAACAAAAGCCGGCAGCGACCAGGGCCTGCATGGGGAAAAAGTCCCGAAAGCCAGCTTTCATCTGATACCCAGGACCCTGGGAGGATGGCGCCTTTTTCCCGCAGAAACTGGCCGCCATTTGTGGCTACTCACCCTGCCTGCAATAGGCACTCTGAGGCAGCAATTGGCAAACTCTGCCGGATTTCTCCAAAACGAAAGCCAGCGGAACCACAAAGGGCTTGCAGGTGGTTAAAGCCCTGAAAGCCAGCTTTCGTCTGATACCCAGGACCCTGGGGTGATGGCGCCTTTTTCCCGCAGAAAAAGGCCGCCATTTGTGGCCACTAGTTTGGCCTGTAATAGGCTCTCTGATCCATAAATTGTCAAACTTTGCCAGATTTCTCCAAAACAAAAGTGACGGGGGACCTGCAGGAGGTTAAAGCCCCAGAAGCCAGCTTTCCTCTGATACCCAGTTCCCTGGCGGGATGGCACCTTTTTCTTGCAGAAAATGGCTGCAATTTTTGGCCACTTGTCCTGTCTGTAATAGGCGCTCTGAAGCAGAAATTGTCAAACTCTGCCGGATTTCTCCAAAACAAGAGCTGGCAGCCACGAGGGGCATGCAGGTGGTTAAAGGCCCAAAAGCCAGCTTTCGTCTGATACCCAGGACCCTGGAGGGGTGGCCCCTTTGTCCCGCAGAAACTGGCCGCCAGTTGTGGCCACTCTCCCTGCCTGTAGACTTTGCTCTGAGACAGCAATTGTCAAACTTTGCCGGATTTCTCCAAAACAAAAGCCAGCAGCCACGAGAGGCCTGCAGGTGGTTAAAGGCCCGAAAGCCAGCTTTCGTCTGATACTCAGGACCCTGGGAGGATGGTGCATTTTTTCTGCAGAAAATGGCGGCCATTTGAAGCCCCTTGCCCCGGCCGATGGTGGTGAGCTGAGCCAGAAATTTGCAAACTTTCTTCATTTATCCAAAATGAAAGCTGCCAGCGAGGGGGAGCCTGCAGGTCCTTAGAGCCTAGAAAGCCCGCTTTCATCTGATACCCAGGACACTGGGCAATGGCATCTCTTTCTTGCAGAAAATGTCTGCCATTTGCAGCCACTGGCCCTGACCGATGGTGGCGGGCTGAGGCAGCAATTTGTAAACTTTGCTGGATTTCTCCAAAATGAAACCCACCATCAAAGTTGGCCCTGCCGGTCCTTAAAACCCTGGAACCCCAGCTTTCATCTGATACCCAGGACCCTGGGGGAACGGCACCTTCTTGCAGCAGAAAATGGCCTCCATTTGCGGGCACTGGCCCCGGCCGACGCTGGCGGGCCCAAGTAGCAATTTGCAAACTTTGCTGCATTTCTCCAAATGAAAGCTGCCAGCGATGAAGGGCCTGCAGGTCCTTAAAGCCCCAAAAGCCAGCTTCATTCTGATACCCATGACCCTGGGGGAATGGTGCCTTTTTCCCAAGGAAAATGGCCACCATTTTCTGTCACTCGCCCCGGCTAACGGTGGCGGGCAGAGCCAGCAATTTGCTTAGTTTGCGGGATTTCTCCAAAACAAAAGCTGACAGCAACAATGGGCCAGCAGGTCCTTAGAGGCCCGAAAGCCAGCTTTCATTTGATACATGTGGGGTCTCGTGCCCCAAATTGGGGTGACCCCGAAAGATGGAACAGTCTCTCCTCCAACCCGTGCCTTCAAAGAAAAACTCAGTAGTCTTCTGTTGTCCATGTCTCAAGGTTGTTTATTGTTGGTTATCTAAAAGATTCTTCTCCCTGAACTGCTGTGGCCCGTTCAGCAGATCAGACAAAGGCACACTGCCCTCCCAAGGGACTGGTGCCATCTTTTATATCATACATTATGTGTTACATGTTTATACTTTTTCCCCAATGCCTATCATCTATATTGAATGGTGACTTTCTACTCTAAACCAATCTGTGAGTGCCAACATCACCAAAGACATGGAGGTTAGGAAGGAGAAAGAAAGAGGACAGGGCACACCCAAATCCCTCCATCTTAGAACTCCTGACCCCCATGTACAAAACTTGGACCCCTGCGTACAAGGCTTAAAACCCCCTTGTACAGCACTCAAAAATCCTTCCTTTCACTTCGTGACTACTTCTACTACAATACCTAAACTTTTGTGTGTGGCTTGTAATTCTTCATACAGAGTTGGTAATTTGCTCCACAGGCTAGGATCAAAACCCCACGTGTCTTTGGCTGCATGCCAGGGTCTCAGAGCCCCCTGCCAGCGGCTCTGGCCATCCAGGGCACCCAGAGGGATGTCCTGGATTCCGACAATACCCAGGAGCCTGATGCGATGGTGCCTTTCTCTCAAAGAAAATGTCCCCCATTTGCAGCCACTCACCCCGGCTGATGGTGGCGGAGCGAGCGAGCCAGCAATTTGTAAACTTTGCTGGATTTCTCCAAAACAAAAGCTGCCAGGGACGAGGGGCCTGCAGGTCCTTAATGATGTGAAAGACAGCTTTCATCTGATATCCTGGACCCTGGGGGGATGGTGCCTTTTTCCTGCAGAAAATGGCCACCATTTGCGGTCCCTTGCCCCGGCCAATGGTGGTGAGCTGAGCCAGAAATTTGCAAACTTTGCAGGATTTATCCAAAATGAAAGCTGCCAGCGATGAGAGGCCTGCAGGTCCTTAAAGCCCAGAAAGCCAGCTTTCATCAGATACCTAGGACACTGGGCAATGGCATCTCATTCTTGCAGAAAATGTCTGCCATTTGCAGCCACTGGTCCTGACCGACGGTGGCGGGCCAAGGAAGATATTTCCAAACTTTGCTGGATTTCTCCAAGATGAAAGCTGCCAGTGACAAGGGGCCTGCAGGTCCTTAAAGCCCCGAAAGCCAGCTTTCATCTGATACCCAGGACCCTGGGGGGATGTGTCACGATCCACCCTCACAGACAGGATTGTAATGGTTCATTACTTGATCTCAGGGTACAAAACACCAACACGACAAGGGGGTTTGCAGTAACAATCAAAATCAGTGTACTATATTGAATAATCACAGCAAAATACATTGGAGGGGATTGGGGAAGAGAGAGAGAGAGAAAGAAAGAGAGAGAAAACCTGCAGGAAAGGAAAAGGAAGAGGGAATAGGTAGAGCTACCAAAACACAGAGGTGACAAAGTTCCAGTCGAGGTCCAGTCGAGGTCCAGTCGAGGAGTCGTTTCCAAGTTTTAGGGAGATCTCAAGTTAGCTAGCTAACCTGAGGGTTTTTATTAGAATTTTTTATTGAAAGTTGGGAAGGAGGGGGGAAAAGATACAATAGTCTTATGATCTCATCTGGTCAGCAGTGGGCGAGAGCTATTGTCTTCTTGGTTCAGTGGTCACTACCTGCAGGCAAACATCTCAGTTTGATCAGCTGTTGTCCCCCAAACACACTGCCCTCCTCCCCTCCCATGTTAGAGGTTTCAGTCCTTGAGGAGAAAAGGAGACTATTCCATATAGGGGTTTCATGTCTCAGTCTTGGAGGGAATGGCTTCTCCCATCTCAGTCCGTCTGTCACAGTGGTTGTAAAACAGATGAAGGGTCTTCCGTGGGGACCACCAAAAGTTCATTCCAGAAAACAGAAAAGAGTCCAGCCAGGCTTGGGGGTGGAAAACTCCAGGCCATTGTCGCAGAGCAGATATAGGTGAAGAAAGGTCAAGGTGTCCCTTCTCCTTTCACTGGGTTCAGTGTAGCATGAGGTGGACAAATGCACCTGTGAACAAAAACTCAAGTTCCAGTTCCAGGGCCCTGGCAGGCCCCCACCAAACCAGGATATCAAACAGGATCCTTTTTCGGTGGTCCCAGTTTCTGCCTTTTTTTCACGACAATTGTGAGGCAGATGAGAGAAACATTGGACAGAGCCTTACAAAATGGCGCTTTTTTCATGTGGGAAATGGCCCCCATTTTCGGCCACTCGCCCCTGGCGATGGTGGTGGGCACAGCCAGCAATTTGCAAAGTTTGCGGGATTTCTCCAAAACAAAAGCCACCAGCAACAAGAGCCAGCAGGTCCTCAAAGCCCCAAAGCCAGCTTTCGTCTGATACCCAGGACCCTGGGGGGATGCTGTCTTTTTCCCATAGAAAATGGCTGTGGTTTGCGGCCACTTGCTCCAGCTGATAGTGGTGGCAGGAAAAGCCCGCAATTTGCAAACTTTACTGGATTTATCCAAAAGGAAAGCCCCTAGCGACAAGGGGCCTGCAGGTCCTTAAAGCCCCAAAAGCCAGATTTCATCTGATCCCCAGGACCCTGATGGGATGCCGTCTTTTTTCATGTGAAAAATGGCCCCCATTTTCGGCCACTGGCCCCTGGCAATGGTGGCGGGCAGAGCCAGCAATTTGCAAAGTTTGCGGGATTTCTCCAAAACGAAAGCTGAAAGCCAAGAGGGGCCAGCAGGTCCTTAAAGCTCTGAAAGCCAGCTTTCATCTGATACCCAGGACCCTGGGGGGATGATGTCTTTTTAATGCAGAAAATGGCCCCCATTTGTGGCCACTCGCCCCTGCCAATGGTGGTGGCAGTCCAAGCCAGCCATTTGCAAACAATTCGGGATTTCTCCAAAATGAAAGCCACCAGCGACGAGGGGCATGCAGCTTCTTTAAAGCTCTGAAAGCCAGCTTTCATCTGATACCCCTGGGGGAATGGCACCTTTTTCCCAAAGAAAATTGCCACTATTTGCAGCCACTCGCCCCTGGTCAATGGTGGTGGGCTGAGGCAGAAATTTGCAAACTTTGCTGGATTTCTCCAAAACTGAAGCAGCCAGCGAGAAGGGGCCTGCAGGTGGTTCAAGCTCCGAAAGCCAGCATTCATCTGATACCCAGGACCCTGGGGGGATGGCGCCTTTTTAACGCAGGAAATGGCCACCATTTGTGGCCACTCACCGCTGCCAATGGTGGCAGTCCAAGCCAGCCATTTGCAAACTTTGCTGGATTTATCCAAAACAAAAGCCGCCAGCGACAAGGAGCCTGCGGGTGGGTAAAGCCCCAAAAGCCAGCTTTCACCTGATACCCAGGACCCTGGGGGGATGGCGCCTTTTCCTGCAGAAAATGGCAATCATTTTCGGACACTTGCGCCATCCGACAGTGTACGGAAAAGCCAGCAATTTGTAAACTTTGCTGGATTTCTTCAAAACTAAAGCCACCAGCGACGAGGGGCATGCAGGTCCTTAAAGCTCCGAAAGCCAGGTTTCATCTGATACCCCTGGGGGAATGGCGCCTTTTTCCCCAAGAAAATTGCCGCCATTTGCGGCCACTCACCCCTGCCAAGGGTGGTGGGCTGAGGCAGAAATTTGCAAACTTTGCTGGATTTCTCCAAAACTGAACCAGCCAGCAAGAAGGAGCCTGCAGGTGGTTCAAGCTCCAAAAGCCAGCATTCATCTGATACCCAGGACCCTGGGGGGATTGTGCCTTTTTCCCACACAAAATGGCTGCTATTTGCAGCAACTTGCCCTGGTTGACGGTAACGGGCTGAGACTAAAATATGCAAACTTTACTGGATTTCTCCAAAACGAAAGCTTCCAGGGATGAGGGGCCTGCAGGTCCTGAAAGCCCCGAAAGCCAGCTTTCATCTGATACCCAGAACCCTGGGGGGATGGCATCTTTTTCCCAGAGAAAATGGCCGCCATTTGCAGCCAGTCGCGCCGCCTCTAGAGGGTGCGCTGAGCCAGCAATTGGCAAACTTTGCTGGATTTCTCCAAAACGAAAGCCACACACAACGAGGGACCTGCAGGTCCTTAAAGCCCTAAAAGCCCCCTTTCATCTGATAACCAGTGCCCTGGGGGGTGGGCACCTCTTTCACACAAAAAAAGACCCCGATTTGCTGTTGAAGATGGCTGCCATTTGCGGCCACTCACCCCTGGCGATGGTAGTGGGTCAAGCCAGAAATTTGCAAACTTTGCTGGATTTCTCCAAAATGAAAGCCGACAGCGACTAAGGCCCTGCAGGTCCTTAGAGCCCCAAAAGCAAGCTTTAATCTGATGCCCAAGAGCCTAGTGATATGGTGCATTTTTCCCATGGAAAATGGCCGCTATTTGCAGTTACTCGCCCCGGATGATGGTGGTGGGCTGAGGCAGAAATCTGTAAACTTTGTTGCATTTCTCCAAAACAAAAGAAGCTAGCAACCAATGGCCTGCAGATCCTTAAAGCTCCAAAAGCAAGCTTTCATCTGATACCCAGGACACTGGGGGGATGGTGCCTTTTCTCAAAGAAAATGGCCCCCATTTGCGGCGACTTGCCCCGGCTGATGGTGGCCGGCCAAGTCAGCTATTTGCAAACTTTGCTGGATTTCTCGAAAATGAAAGACGCCAGCGACGAGAAGCCTGCAGGTCCTTAAACCTGGAAAGCCAGCTTCCATCAGATACCCAGGACCCTGGGGGGATTGTGCTTTTTTCATGTGGGAAATGGCCGCCATTTGCAGCCACTTACCCCGGCCAAGGGTGGTGGGCCAAGCCTGCAATTTGCAAAGTTTGCGGGTTTTCTCCAAAACTAAAGCCACCAGCGACGAGGGGCCTGGAGGTCCTTAGAGCCCCGAAAGCCAGCTCTCATCTGATACACAGGACACTGTGAGACGGGGCCTCTTTCCCAAAGAAAATGGCCACCATTTGTGGCCTCTCACACCAGGCGATGGTGGCGGGCGGAGCCAGAAATTTGCAAACTTTGCTGCATTTCTCCAAAATGATAGCTGCCAATGATGAGGGGCCAGCCGGTCCTAAAGCTCTGAAAGCCTGCTTTCATCTGATACCCAGGACCCTGGGGGGATGGCGCCTTTTTCATGTGGAAAATGGCCACCATTTGCAGCCACAGGCCCCAGCCGACAGTGGCGGGCCAAGCCAGCAATTTGCCAACTTTGCTGGATTTCTCCAAAACGAAATCTACCAGCAATGAAGGGCCTGCAGGTCCTTAAAGATTCAAAAGCCACAGCAGTAGTAAGTCACTACTTTAAGACTCAATTTAACCATATGATACAATGCTATGTGCCTTATCTTCAGTTTAACCCCTCAGTGGAGAGGTCCCTTTCAGGAACCACTAACCACTGAATCGACTGAACCACAGAGCAAGAGTGGATTCATGGCAACATAATTAATGTCCCGGTGAAAGAATCCATAGAATAAACTGTAATATCTAAACCAGGTGAGAGACGACCAAAGAAACTCAAAGATGTCCGAAAAATAAAGTCAAGCTTCCAACAGCCAGCTCGAAGATTGTTTTAACTAATGCTCTAGGTGGGGAGTTTGAACTGTACTGTTTATTAATGTAATTGGCCTATTTTAATAGATAAGAATTACAAAGATCTGTTGAGGGAGATACACAGAGAACCCTAAGTATTGGGGCAGTTTCCTTAAGAACCAACAAGTAAGGTAAAACAAGAAATAGAGGGCAAGACTGGGTTGGCCCCTGTGTTTGCCACTGAGTAGTTTATAGCCCTGTTGCGGGCAGCAATCCTGTAGGCATGGTAAGGTGGGAATAAGAAAGCCATACAAAACCTCTATTATTCCTCAGTTGTCTCTTAATACAACAGAGACTAAAGGACATGACTGAGTTGGCCTCTGTACTCATCACTAAGATACACCTGCTATGAGTAGCAACCCCATAGACACAGTGTCTAAAGAAAACCTAAGATTCTTTTTATGTTCCCACTGTCCTTGCCCACACCAACAGATGCTAGTAATTTTTTTATTTCCTTCTCTTTTTTTGAGAAGTAAAGGTAGATTATCAGAATCCAAAATAAAAGTTAATTGTTCAAGCCAAATTACTCCCAAAAAGGAAAAAGGAGGTTTGTTATAGATGTGTAATGTAATAGTTGGTTCTCACAATTAAGAGATCGATATTATGTGGATGTTAAAATGTATAGTGGTTATTGTAATATGTCTGCCCATAGTCCTCTTCCCCCCCTACCTCCCCCTTTAATAGCCTCAGTAGTCATGACATTTAGAGAAGGCCAGCTTGTTACCAGGAGGTACAGAGTAACAACACCTGATCTCCCATCAGGATTGGAGAAATCAAGAAACTAATCACCACCAATGGACAACAGAGAAAGAGTTAACTGACAAAACTTTGAGAGGGGCTAAGGATATAAAAGGCAGAGCATCCATTTTGTAGAGGAGCACGTGGCTGATAGTCATGGGATCTCTTAGCACTGTGATTTTTTCCTTATTCAGTCTTTTGTTGTATTTTTGATAAAGTTTAGTAAATCTTTTAAAATTTTAAAAGTGAGAGTTGTTTCTCACACTTCCAGTTGCATTCAGCATGATTCTAGTTGCTCACAGCTACTCCCAGTCAATCCCAGTGTGATTCCAGTCTCACCCAGCATGGACCCAGCTGCTCCCACTGTGATCTCAGTATGATCCCGGCTGTGAGATACAAAGCTGTGTTTCGTGTCAGGTACATACAGGCAGCATGTGTGCTTGTGATTGTGATATGTATGGAAACTGATCATAGGAATTCCAAAACAAAAATAACTGAGGGAGTAAAGCATGGAAAAAGGCCTTTAAACTTATCCTTTGTTTGCAATTAACTTTTATAGCATCTAAAATAAAGCTTTAAGGATGTTGCTACTAGACAGGAACTTTTTGCACGTAGCTAAGCATTAAACAGCTTTGCAATAATAACCTTTTGAAGTATAATTTTAGAATATTGCTTGTAGTAAGGAACTTTGAAAATATAAGTTTAGAATATATGTAAAGGAAATATGCTTATCTCAACACCTTAGCAAAACAGTAAAAAGCAGCTTGAGAAAGGAAGATGAACATCAACCCAAGGATTGATAGCTTTGACCAAGGGAAGCTGGACATCACTGCTAGGAGATTTATAGTCTTTGCAATTAAAAGGTGGGCCCACATCTGGAGTCTGGACCGCACCAGCTGGAAAACCTCTTTCTTCTTTCGGAAGTCGGACCCCACCATCTGGGGATACTCCTTTCTGGGGTACATCCTGAGAAAACTAACTCACAATAGTGTATAGAATTGTGACGTAAAAATTAGGAATAGAAACTGCTGAGAAAAGCTTATGTGTGCCCCTATAAATATCTGTACGCCCCAACCATCGGTGTGCAGTTGGAGGGAAAACTTCCCCCACTGTACCCAGCGCTGTTTTGCTCATACTTTACCACATTAATTAATAAATTGGTTACTGCTTGAATATTGTCCTAGTCAAGCTTCTTATTTATAACACGGCTGCCCCCAGCATAGTTCCAATTGTTACCAGTTCCTCCCAGTATGATCCAAATTTCCTCCAGTTGCCCCTAGTATAGTTCCAGTCCTTCTCAGCATGGTCCCAGTCATGCCCAGTTTCCCCCAGTGTGGCCCCAGTCACCCCCACTTGCTCCCTGTTGCCCCCAGCATGGTCCCAGCTGTTCCCAGTGTGGTTCCAGTCACCCCAGTATGGTTAACAGACACTCCCAGTACCCAAGTTCCTCTCAGCAGGCTTTACGTCATTCCCAGTCACTCCCAGTTGCCCCAGTACAAACCAGTCACTCCTAGTGATGCTATTCCTGGGATCCTCACCCTTGTCTGCATTCCCCCCTCCTGGATCTCCAGGCTCCGGAGAAGAGCCCCAAGGGCTGGAAGTCCCCACCCAGTTTGAATCTGCAGCCCAAATTTTCCCAGTTTCCCTCTCCTTTTCCCCGGGCCGGGTTCCCCCCGCCCCCAGCGAATGGGAGCAGCCGAGAGTCTCGCGCTGCCCATCTCGACCTGTCCCGGCTCAATCCCCGCTCCTCCCGCGTGCTGCGAGGGCTCCGGGAACGGGGTACCGAGGGTGTCGCTGCTCCTCGGGGAAGAGGAGGAGGAGAAGGGATGGGAGAAAATTGGTAGGAAGAGGAGGGACAAAGGAGGATCAAGAAAATGAGAAGGAACCATGAGGTCGAGCACTCCCTGAATTTGCAGCCCCTCATCTGTGGGAGCATTGCACCCCCCATCCCGCAGGTGATCAGGGAGAGGGAGCTCAGCCCAGATATCCTGGAGGGCGGGCTGGATTGGGTTTTTTGGGAGGGGATGTTTGCAGAATTAAGAACTCCAAAGCTGAGTAGAAAATGCCCCTGCGGGGGGGACACTGGGGAGTCCCAGTGGCAGCTGCTGGCAGAAGCAGCCTGGAGGAGCAGAGCCCTGTGCCCCCCAGGAGCCCAAAGTGGGGAGCCCAGAGAAGGGGGAACGCCATGATTGGAGGGACCCTCAACAGCCTGGAGAGGGGCAGGGGAGACTCCTTGGACCCCCTTCACTCCGAAGCAGAGAATCAGGGGAGAAGGGACCCCAGAACCCTAAAAATCCCAGAGCATCCTTTAGTGGGCAGACCAAAGAGGGGGGAACTTTTCGGATTCCTGGGACTCCCACCAGCCTGGGGAGGGCAGGGACCGAGTAGACAAGAGACACCCAATACAAGTGTGACCCTCAGCAGCTGGGACACGGGGAACCCCCGAACACTAAAGGGGAGAGACCAGAGCCAGGGAACTCCTGGGAGGCATTTTCAGGGCTGAATCTTGGTGTTTGGGAGGTTTTTATGGACACCAGATGCCTGGTGGCTTCTAGAGATGGACTTGGGCAGGAGGAACACACAACCCAATTTGTTCATCCCTTACTTTCCCTCCAAACCAGGATTTCCCATTCCCAAACCTTGGCTGGATGGAGGAGTAGGAGACCGCAACTAAGATGAAGATGTCCCAGGATTCCCCGGCAGGTGAGGAAGATATCACTGCCCCTTTCCCTCTCTCTCTTGCTCCATCTCCCAACCCAGAATGGCCCCCGGCTGCAGGATAACCCCACTGCCGACACCTTCCTGTGGGAATGCGCTGGAGGGATCTCATTCCCCTTCCCTCTGGCACAGAGGCAAATCCCATCGTCTCCTTGTCCTTCCTTTCCCAAGAAATGTGCAGAGGATGGAGACCAGGGAGGAAATATCCCCACAGCAGGACCTTGTGGAAGAGGCCATTTTCAGCAGCTCCATGGCACAGGAATCCAACGGAGAAGAAAAAAACCCAGAGATCCCACACAAGGAGGGGCTCCAAACCCAGCCCAGGGTGCTCTGAGGAGGAAAGACCTACCCTGTGCCAGGAAGGTGGACAGAGCTTCAGCCAGAACTCAAAGCTGGTGGTCCCTGAACAGCTTCAGGATGGGGAGAGTCTATACAAGTGCTTGGAATGTGGGAAGAGCTCCAACCAGAGCTCCAGCCTCCTCAATCACCACTGGGTCCACACCAGGAAAAGGCCCTACAAGTGTGGGGAATGTGGAAAGAGGTTTCAGACCAGCTCAAATCTCCTCCTGCATCAGCAGATTCACACAGAGAAGAGGCCCTTCTGCTCCCCTGACTGCAGGAAGTGTTTCAAGAACAACTCCACCCTCATCACCCAGCTGGTGCATCCACACTGGGGAGAGGCACTACGAGTGTCTCAAGTGTGGGAAGAGCTCACAGAGCTCCAACTTGACCAAATACCTACAGAGACACCAGTAAGAAAAGCTCTGCAAGTGCCTGAGTGCTGGAAGAGATTAGTGTGCTGCTCCAACTCCATCCCCCATTGGAGGACCCATGCTGGGCAGAGCCCTGGTGATCCGCCTCCCTTCCATCTCCCTCCCCCCCCT
>NW_024037436.1:722735-793300 GCF_015832195.1 Motacilla alba alba
AAGCTCCACAGCACCTGCAGGGAGGTGGCCGCTGATGCAGCCGACATGGCGGCCACCACCACCGCCCGGGCCAGGGAGCAGCAGGACAAGGCTGGATGTGATGGGACAGCTCAGGAAAACATGGTGGAGCTGGGTCAGGCCCTGGGCAGGGAGGAGGGGGCCGAGGTGGTGGCCGGGCATGAAGCCCAGGTGAGGAGAGAGGCCTGGGTGGCTGCCAACAATGCATCCAGGGCCACCATGGTGAGACAGCGGCTGGAGGCGGCCCTGGGGCTGCTGGAGCGCTTGGTGGCCGCGTGTGCTGAAGCCACCGTGTTCCCCCGGGAGCTGTTGCACAGAGTTGGGGACATCGAGGCTTCCCTGAAGGGGACAAGAGAGCGGTTCCCCGATGTCCCCGAGGACTTGGTGGCCAAGGTGGCCGTGGCCGAGCGGCTGTGGGAGGCCAACGCCCGCCTGGCCAAGGGTCACCTACTGGGGGCAGTTCCAGACACCATCAAGTTCTTGTTCAGTGGTGGTCCCGCCAGCTCCAGTTCCTGTGGCGTGGCCGAACAGTGCCAAAGAGCCACCGAGGACATCCCAAGGCTCCTTCGACCCCCGGAGCATCCCCAGAGCATCCCCACGGTGTCCCCAGTGAGCATGGAGCCCCAAGAGGTGCGACTGGTGGGGGAGAGGGGGACAGAGGGGACAATGTGGGGGGAGGGGGCATAGGGTGAGAGGGGGCAATAGGGGAGGGGGGTACACGGTGGGGAGGGGACAAGGGGCTGGCGGGGGGTGGCAGTGGGGACAAGAGTCTGACAGAGGGATGGAGGGGCAAAGGGGTCCCCTCGCAAGCACGGGGGCCAACGCAGGAGACCACAAGTGCCACCAGGTCCCTGACACCTCCCCTGTCCTGTCCCCAGGTGTCCCCTCTGCAGCTGCAGGTGCTGGTGGCTGTGGTGGCCACCCTGGGCGAGGTGGTGGCCACCGTGACGGGGACATACAGAGCCAAGTGCCTGTACGAGTCCCCAGACTCCCTGCATGAGGACCTGAGGAGATTCACCTGGAGACTCCGTAGGACCCTGAACCACAGCAGTGTCCCCTCCTTGGGCCACCGTGGTGTCCCCTCCCTGGGCCGGGCCCTGGCTGCCCTCAGGGCAACCCCTGGGACCACCTGGGCCGATGTGAGAGCCGCGGCCAGCGCCTGGCGGGAGTCGGTGGCCAAGCTCGTGGATAGCTGGGACCAACTGGCCAGGGAGGCCACCAAGCTCCGTGACACCTGTGGGACGGTGGTCACGGACCAGCAGCTGATGGTGGCCCTGGACAAGGAAGAGGTGGCCCGGGAAATGGCCATGCCCAATGCCCAGGGGGCGGCAGCCACCAATGAGGCCATGGGAGAGGCTGTGGCGGCCACCACATGGGAAAATCGGGCAGAGGTGGCCCTGGGCCTGCTGCAGCGCTTGGTGGCCACGTGTGACAGAGCCACTTTGTTCAATTGGAACATGGAGTGCCAGCTCAGGGACATTGAGGCCATCCTGAAGGGGACAAAGGAGGTGTTCCCTGATGTCCTCCAGGCCTTGGGGGCCAAGGTGGCCAAGTTTGAGCGGCTGTGGGTGGCCAGCGCCCGCCTGGACAAGGATCACCTGCTGGGGACACTTGGGGTCATTGACAACATCCTCTTGAGTCCCTATGGTGGCCATGGTGGCCCCGGTGGCCCCGGCAGCCGCGCGGTGGCCGAGCGGTGCCAAAAAGCCATCGAGGACATCCCAGGGCTGCTGTGGGGACAGTGATGTCACCACTGTGACTTCATCGGGGCAGTGATGTCACTGGAGAGACTTGTGGCCACTCGAGTGCCACCAGCTCCTCGAGTCACCAAGACCTCCTCGAGTGCCACCATCTCCTCAGGTGCTACCAGCTCCTCGTGCCACCAAGGCCCCTCGAGTGCCACCAGCCTGGGACAGTACGGGTGCCACTGGGCTGCTGGTACTGCTGTGTCCCTGATGCCACCAGTGTGGTGTCCCCGTGTCCCCGCAGAGGGGACACAAGGGGAGGCAGAAGGGACTCGAGGGGTGGCAGAGGGGACACGGGTGTGGCAGGAGGGGACAGGGGGTCTCAAAGGGACAGAGGGGACAGCAGAGCTCTCCAGAGAGGGGACAAAGGGAGGTCGCAAGTGCCACCAGGTCTCTGACACCTCCCCTGTCCCCTCCCCAGCTGTCCCCTCCGCAGCTGGAGGCGATGATGGACGTGGTGGCCATCATAGGTGAGGCTGTGGCCCCTGGGGCCATACAGGGACAAGTGCCTGTGCAAATCCCCAAATTCCCTGTATGAGGACCTGAGGAGATTCACCTGGAGGCTCTGTAGGACCCTGAACCACTGCAGTGTCACCTCCTTGGGCCACCGTGGTGTCCCCTCCCTGGGCTGGGCCCTGGCCACCCTTGGGGCCACCCCTGGGACCACCTGGGCCGATGTGAGAGCCGTGGCCAGCGCCTGGCGGGACTCGGTGGCCAGGCTCATGGACAGATGGGCCCAGCTTCCCAGGGAGGCCACCGAGCTCCATGCCACCTGCAGGGGGGTGGCCACTGCTGAGGCCACTGTTGCAGCCACTGCCCAGGCCAGGAACTGGCAGGACCCGGCCGCCTGCTTGGGGACAGCTCAGGAAAACACGGTGGCCACGGAACAGGAGCTGCCACTGGCCCTTGACATGGAGGAGGGGGCCTCGGCAATGGCTGCGCTTGAGGCCCGGGTGGTGGTGGCCACCAACGGGTGCTGGTGGCCACCGTGGCTATGAGAGAGGCCGCGGTGGCCAAGAGCCAGGTGTTGGTGGCCACCAGGAGGGAACAGGAGGGGGAGGCGGCCCTGGGGCTGCTGGAGCGCTTGGTGGCCGCGTGTGACGAAGCCACCGCCTTCTCCCGGGAGCTGCAGCGCCTGCTCAGGGACATCGTAGACACCATGGAGGGGACAGAGGAGGAGTCCCCCGGTGTCCCCAAGGCCTGGCCAGCCAAGGTGGCCGTGGCTGAGCGGCTGTGGGTGGCCAACGCCCGCCTGGCCAAGGATCACCTGCTGGGGGCACATGATGTCATCAACAACATCTGCAGTTGTGATTCCAACAGCTCCAGTGCCCGTGTGGTGACCGAGGACTGCCAAAAAGGCATCGAGGACATCCCGAATCTGCTGCAGGGATGGTGATGTCACTGCCCTGACATCATGGGGGCAGTAACATCATCGGGGACATCACTGCTGTCACCTGTGCCCTCCCCGTGCAGTATTTGAGACAAATCTGGGGAATTTTCATTGATACTGTCCCAAATCCTGATGGGAATTCCTGGGGTGATGTCACTGGGGACACTCAGGGACACTCTGGGATACTCAGGGACATGCTGGGGACACTCAGGGACACTCTGGGCACATTCTGGGATACTCTGAGAAATGCTGGGATAGTCTGGGGTCATTCAGTGACACTCAGGGACATGCTGGGACAGTCTGGGGACACTCAGGGACAGAGGACAGGGGTGAAGGAGTCTCCTCAGCAGCTTCCAGCTTTCCACTGTGCCTCCAGCAGAGCTGGTCCATAAATGGCAATTTAATTATTGCTTTTTGCACTTTCTAATTGCCTTTTGCACATTGTTATTGATCACCAGCAATTTGAAATGGTATTTGATACTGATATTGATTATTGATAATTCCTTGTAGCTGCTGGCTGGTGCAATATAATCTGTCAGTTCATGTGTGCACTGTACAGCCTATAAATAAATAAATAAATAAATAAATAAATAAATAAATAAATAAATAAATAAATGCCTTCTATATAATTCAGCCCGGGCTGATCTGGACTCTGTGTCAGACACATCACTTGACCCCACTGAGGCACGAGTGGCCAATAAAGCCATCCCAACGTTCCTGGAGGGGAGCACAGCCAGGGAGCTGCTCCAAGGCGCTGTCACTGAGAGATTTCCCCTTGCAAACCCTGGGTGGGATGCCAATACACCCAAGCAGATGGCAAGGTTAAAATGATATCCAAGCCTCGTGGCATGTGGGTTAAAACATGGGGTCTGTAAAGCTGGAAATTGGTCAAAGCTTCACCAAGTGAGGCAAAATGATGATGAATCACCCACTGATTTTTAAACAGGTGAAGAGAAACTGCCATCAAATACCCTGATCCAGATCCTGAATCAGCTGATGGGAAAGCACATCGGGTTTTGTTTTGTGTGGGTCAGGCTTCAGATGATATCAGAAGAAAAGATAAAGGCAGTTCAAGCCATAGATAAACTCCTGGAGGCTGCCTGGAAGGTGTTTTGAGGCAGGGGCCCAACTGAAAGAGTTCATCCCAACCTAGCAAGAAGGCAGCTCAGGAAAAGTCACCCAAGAAAGCTTCCCCTAGGGAGAGGGAGCAGAGTGCATCCTGTAAGAAAGGGGGGCATTGGAAAAAGGACTGTCCAGTGCTGAAAGAAAAATCATCAGTCCCTGTGGCAGCAGCATTCCCCAGCGGGGAATAATGAGCATTGGCTCCAGGATTGCAGAGGGCTGATCAATCGCTTTGTTATACTGTACTATACTACTCAGAAAAACCCATCGCCCTTGCCAGACAGTCACAACACACACGTGGATCCAATTGGTCAATCAAGCCAAACAGCCATCGCCAATTGTCCTGGTTTGAAAGCAGAACTAGTGAGAGACTCCAAGTCAGAAATACAATTTATTAGGAAAAGGGAAAAAATAAAATACATGCAATAATACAAAATGAAACCACTGACAGAATCAGAACACAGCCTGACACCCTGCTAGTTAGGGTGGTGGTAGCAGTCCAGATGGAATGGTCTTGTTGTAACCTAGGACATAATCCACCCCTTCTTCTATTACCATCTACACCATACTGTCCTGGTTTAGGGCAAACTTGGGAGAAAACCTCCAAAGGGGGCCCCTCCAGAAAGCAAACCCACACAGCCCCTGCCCCCAACCGGTTCCGGAAGGATTCCTCGGAGACAAGTGGAAAGAACCTGTTTATTTAACAGGCACAGCACCCCCAGCACACAGAATGAACAATACCGGATGACAACACTCTTTCACTGCTCTGAAAAAGATGACAAATTCAGAAAGCCTCTCCTGGGAGTGGTCGCTCTGTTATCGGTGCCTGCGGCGCTGGGGATGGCTGCTGCAGCCACAGGATGTGAACTCAGTGTTTCCCGGAGCGGGTTCGAGTGGTTCCAAAAAAGGGAAAGGAGAAACAGTCCAGCTAAAATTTGCACTGCTTAGCTAAACTAGCTAACGAGCAGAAGCAAGAATCAAGAGCAAAGCAGGAGCAAAGCAGAGGCAAGAGCAAGAGCAAAGCAAAAAGCAAAAGCCGTGCTATGTTCTGCCCCGTCTCTGTGTCCCGCCAGCTGTGGGCGAGCAGGCTGATAACAAAACCAAAACAAAACTTCGCTCTTCAGAGCCAGTCTTGAAGGCACAGAACACAATATCCAGCATAAACAGAGCAATGACTGGGGATACCAGCACCATAAATCACCCCAGTACACCCTGTCACCCCAGCAATGGGAACAGGTTCTGCCCCCACATGTCCCGGTGGTATCAGGGTACACTGCACACCAGTATCAACTCAGGCATGGTATTTTTGTGGCTCTGATGTGCCAGGCCATCAGATCCACACTGTCCAAAAGATCCGGTTTTCCTGTGCCTCCTCCTGGCTACAGGCAGGGCCCCCCTAACCGTGGTTCTTATTTCTTTCCTGGGCATACACGGTAGAGGTACCTTCAAGGGGATCTGACAGATCACACCCGGCAGCTCGGCCATGGGAGGTTGGGGCTGCCTTCACTTCAGTGGAACTCCCTCAGCTGGTGTTTCTCTCCTTGAGCTGAGGCACCCATGCTGCCAGGACAGAAGTGAGTAAGAGCCTGATTAAGGGATGTGGGACTCCAGGTGTCTCTTCAAAATGCAGTTTGTTACATCCAAGGTGTTACAGCAGCCCAGGGTCATGCGTGACAGAGCCTGTGCCCACAGCTGTCAGCTCCAGCTGGGCAGGGCTGGAGACCCACACCCCTCATTCAGGCTGTTACTAATGGTGCCGCATGTTGAGCACCACTGTCAGAGCCTGAATGAGAACTGCAGGACTCCAGGTGTCTCTTCAAAATGCAGTTTGTTACATCCAAGATGTTACAGCAGCCCAGGGTAACAGAGCCTGGGCCTAATTTTGGTTTCAATGCATTATATACTTTTCTTTGCTGAGCATCTTAACACAGCAGAACCAATCTATACCTTAACTTTTACCTATAGCCTATCGTAACTACTGTAATTACCGTATTCATGTTACTGTTCTCCAATCACTAGAAGTACATTACAGTTCAAGGTAGAAGATCCTTTTCAGTTTTATTGCAGTGGAAAATTCTGAGACCTTTTTTCCACTTGCACCATCAGCAGGCTTGTTCACCTGTGCGATCTTTCTGCTTGGTAAAAACATCTTCTTCTTTGAGCTGGGTTTATCCTTTGCTCTGAGCCATAAAACCCCTTCTAACTAACACAGCCTTTGCCTCCTTGGTTATCCAGTAAGACTGGCTCAGCAGTTCTTCTCTATCAAAACTTGCTTCCATCTCTATTCCTTCTTCAGATTCCACATTCAAAAATCTTTCTGCCAAGCACACACACCTGTGAGACTTTCTTGTCAAACTTTCATCCTCCCCACAGAAGTGGGTTTCCCATCCCACCTTCCCATGCCTTCCCCATGGTCGCGCAGGGAGAGCCACAGGTCAGCTCTTGGGGTGCACCCTCTCTGTCCAGCTGGGGCACGCTGGGCTCTGGCTTTGGGGCCCGTGACTCGCGCGGGTGCTGCATTGATCTTCCTCACCTCCTCCCTCATCTCCCTCATCTCCTCCTTGAGTTCCTTGACCACGGCAGAGACATGAGCCTGCGTCGGGCCCTTGATCACACTCCCAGAATTTCTGTGAAAAACGCCAGTCTCTTGCTTTTAGAATTTTCAAAGTTTAATAGTAATGAAATGGCTATAAAAATAATAATAGAATTAGAGTAATAACAATTTGAATAATTGGGATTAGGACAATACGAGACAATAAAAACAAAGAGTTACAGACAGTCCAGGCACCTCTTTCTGAGCAAAATAAGCCTTAAAAGCAATGGCCTGTTGCATATTCATACATCTCATACATGATGCATAAATTCCATTCAAACACAGGATGCTCTCTGGTCAGTGTCAGCTTCTTCCTCTGAATCCTGATGGCATCTTCAGGGCTGAGCATGGCGGGAAGAAGTTAATTTCTTCGGATAATGGAGTAATAAATTTCCTTTCTCTGAAAGATTTAGCTGTCCTGTGGCTGCTATCTCATTGAGAGTACCTCAATCCTTTCATTAAAACAATATCCCTCAAACATAGTTTCTATTTTAACATTATGTTATAGCCTAGAACTATATTTTACACACTACTTAAAAAAATTACTAGAGCAAAACTTTCTACCATAACACATATAATATTCATTTTAATATTTGCGAAAAACCAAACATAAAATACACATTTTTCACAGCTGGCTAAAAATATTGCAAACCCAAGCCAGAGGATGTCAGGAGAGTGCCCTGTGAAAGAAAGATGGGTTTGTTTGGAACAAGAAAGTGAAACCAACTTAGAGGATACATTCAAAGAGAAAGAAGAGCAATTGAAAAGACAAAGGGATTGAGAGGGACAAATATATGGAAAGAATCTTTTTATTGATATGATGGAAAAATTTACAAAATAATTTAATCTGACCGATTGTTGGGTGTGCGGAGGGACACACTTAAGTGAAATTTGGCCATGGGATGGTATCAGTGGAGGTCCCCCAGACATTTTTTAATGGATTACATGAAGGAAAAGCATGGTAGTACCCAAAAGAAGGGAAGGAGAGTGGAAGCTAAAACCAACAATAACAGGGGAAGAGTGTCTACCAAGAAAAGGGAAAATGTATCCTGTAGAAACAGGAGAAATGCCATGTAAAAGATATCCAGCAGCAAATGGCACACATACCAGGTAGATCCCAGAAACTCCCCATTCATATCGGCCAATAGAAAAAACTGAAAGCAGATGTGTCTGCAGTGAAAAAGAAAAAAATGTTTGAATGCTTAGGAGATGATATCAACCCATTCTGGGAAACAGAAACCTTATCCAAATATTGGAAACATATAACAAATCAAGATTCTAATTTCTGGGAGGCACCTGAAAATCTGTTTTGGATCTGTGGTAACACAGCCAATATGAAGTCACCGGGAGGGTGGACTGGGAGTTGCACAATTGGAGCAATAAAACCATGCTTTTCCTTACTGCCTAAGCATGCAAAATCAAACTTGGGAGTCCCAGTGTATGATGATCTGGCCAGAAAATAAAGGAGTTTGTTTGGTGGAACCCAAAATGGGAACAATTAAATGTGGACCCCAGAAAGGATTATTGATGCTTATGGGCCGGCTCCCTGGGCCCAGGATGGATCCTGGGGGTACAGAACCCCAGAATACACGCTCAATCCAACCATCCATCTACAAGCAGTGCTTGAAATCATGTCCAATCAAACAGCTCTGACCATCGATCTCTTCAACCAGCAGCAACAACAAACACAATCAGTAATTTACCAGATCAGATTGGCAGTGGACACCTCCTCGCAGAGGAAGGAGGGATCTGCGGGAAATGTAATCCTTCAGAATGCTGCCTAGAGATCGATGACCACAGTCATGTAATTAAAAACACTACTCAAAATATTAGAAAAATTACCTATGTTGGAGCTCAAAAATGGACCCCCCTGTTTGGGGACTCCGATTGGTGGGACATCTTGATCACCTGGAACGGTAAATGGTGGAAGAAATTGGTCTGCCTTGTGGGGTGTGCACTAGCAAGTGTAATATTACTACCATGTGTAATTCCCTGTCTAGTCCGGATAGTGACCAGCATTGTCCACAGCAGCATCATGCTGCCAGGGAACTTGGAAGGGGAAACTGGTGAAAAAGCAATGTTAATGAAAGAGCAGAGAGATCAGAATGCCAGAGATATGCTTGAACAGCACGAGAAACTGAGAAAAGCAGAAGTTGAACTTTGAAAGGTTGATGCAGGCTGGAAGCCTGATCAAATAGTGAGAGGGGGGAATTGTTAAAAATAGGTTAGAAACTGTTGTGAAATAGTTAACAGATGGTTAAGCATGTACTGTTAGCTTGGTTATTATATTGAAAAAGGAGTTAAAAGGTTAAAAGTTATAAGAAATACAGTAATCAACGTACCATAACACACCTCAGTAAAGTGCACCACGCCCCAAGCGAAACGAGCCAGCCTGGACAGAACTGTAATGGGCCAATCAAGCGCCTTAAACCTTCATGCACATGAGGAATCCAAGAAGAAAGCAATCCAAAGGGACAAAAAACAGGATAAACAGGGGCTTCTCACCCACAGAATTTGTGTCGCTTCATCTGGGACATCGGGGACATCGCTGCTGAAGAAGCCCCAGCGCCGGCGCTGCAGCATCCTCGACGGGAACAATCCTGCTCGGCCCGCGGGCACCCTTGCTTTAGGCATTTCTTTTTCTTATAATAAATGCTGAAATCACTTTTAGTACCGGGAGCCTGCTCTCGTTTTAAACAACACGAAATTGAGGGGCACAGGAGCAGACGGTGATCGGTCCCTCAGGGCTGAGCTCCAGCGGTGTCGGTGAATTCTCTCTGCAGTAAGCGACAGCCTGGCCGCCCTCCTCCGATGACAAAGAGCAAGAGAGACAGAGGCTGCCCCCAACCCTGTAATTTTTACCTCCCCCCCATTCTCCCGGTGTCTCTGTCCCCCGGAAACTCCCAAAATCCAGAGGAGTTCCCCCTCCCCGCCTCCTGGAGCACTCAGCCATCAGTGCCTCTGAGCAACTCCATGGGAAAAAAATCCACAAGTAACAAGGAAAGAACAGAAAAACCCAACCCCCGGCAAGGCGGTGCTGGCTGCCGGTTTTGTGGGTTCCAGGGACACCCGGGGCGGGGTCAGTGCTCAGCAGCGAGGGCCCCCGGCCCCCCCAAATCTCAGCTGGGTGTGAAAAACAAAGTTCACTCTTTGAAAATTGGAAAAGTTTAATAGGAGTTATAAAAGGATTTTGGCAGTCGGCCAAAGAAGTCCCCCGTAACTTAACCCATTGTTCTCCACATCCGGTTCCACTGCAGGGCTACAAACACATTCCTGAGCTCAGACATTATTCAAACATTCCCGGGAGGTTTGGATGTTCCAGGAACTCTTGCTGGGTTTTAACCTCTCACTTGTCTGCAGGACATTCTGTAGATTAGGTCAATATATTTGATTTCTTCTCCGGGTTCCATCCTGTTGTTTCCCACCCCCTGATCAATTCATCAATTCTTCTCAGGTTTGTGTCACTGTTATCACCTGGAGAGGCCGGTCCGCAGGTGAGAGAAACAAGGGAATTGTTTTACACCTGAGTCAGTTACACAAAAGCATTTTAATATTGCATAGTCTATATATTAACATTTATTTTTCTGTATTTATTATTTGTCTATTTTTATTTTTTTAAGGCTTATGATATAATATCTATTCATTACTCCAGCATTAAATTGCTAACAGAGTGCACAGATAAACTGATTGATTATATTGTACCAGCGAGCAGCTACAAGGAATTATCAATAATCAATAATCAAGTACCAGACCAAAATACTTGGGAAAGTATTTTTTTGCAGAAGCCAATGCAGAATTGCAGCAGCCAATGCAGAATGGCAGAAGCCAATTATGAAATAGCCATTTATGACCCGGCTCTGCTGCAGGCCCAGTGGAAAGCTGGAAGCTGCTGAGGGGACTCATTCACCCCTGTCCCCTGTCCCTGAGTGTCCCCAGAGTGTCCCTGAGTGTCCCTGAGTGTCCCTGAGTGCCCCAGTGACATCACCCCAGGAATGTCCCATCAGGATTTGGGGCAGTATCAATGAAAATTCCCAGAAAATTCCCCAGATTTGTCTCAAATCCCCTGTGGGGAGGGGAGAGGGCACAGGTGACAGCAGTGATGTCCCCAGTGATGTCAATGCCATGATGACCTCGCAGCGGTGATGTCCCTGTCTTGAAGCAGCCTTGGGATGTCCTCAATGGCTTTTTGGCACTGCTGAGCCACCGCGCAGCTGCCGAGGCCACTGGGGCCACCACGGCCAGCATAGGGACTCAAGAGGAGGTTGTGGATGTCCCCAAGTGTCCCCCAGCAGGTGATGCTTGAACAGGCGAGTGCTGGCCTCCCACAGCCACTCAAACTTGGCCACTGCAGCCACCAAGTCCTTGGGGACGTTGGAGAATGCCTCATCTATCCCCTCCAGATCAGCTTCAATGGCCCTGAGCCGATGCTGCAGCTCCCAGAGGAACAACGTGGCTCTGCCACACGCGTCCACCAAGCTCTGCAGCGGCCCCAGGGCCACCTCTGCCCAATGTCCCCTCCTGGTGGCCGCCCTTGCCAGGCTGGTGGCCACCACGGCCTCTCCCACGGCCTCGCTGGGGGCCACCACCATCTGGGCCTCATGCAGGGCCCTCGCCGAGGCCTCCTCATCCCTGTCCAGGGCCACCGGCAGCTCCTGGGCCGTGGCCACCAGGTTGTCCCCAGCTGTCCCCCTGCAGGTGGCCTCGTCCTGCTGATCCCTGTCCTGGGTGATGGCCATGGCAGAGGCTGCGTGCAGGCAGGTGTCATGGAGCCCAACGGCCTCCTGAACCTGCCGTTCCCAGCTCTCCATGAGCGCGGCCACCAGCTCCTGCCAGGCGCTGGCCATGGCTCTCACATTGTCCCAGGCGGCCCCCAGGGTGGCCCCGAGGGTGGCCAGGGCCTGGCCCAGGGAGGTGACACCAGGGTGGCCCAGGGAGGTGCCATCGCCGTGGTCCAGGATCTCACAGAGTCTCCAGGTGAATCTCCTCAGGGCCGTGTTCAGGGACTTTGGGGACACTCATCACCGCATGCCTCTGTGTGACCCGGTCATGGTGGCCAGCAGCTGGCCCAGGGTGGCCACCACGGTGACCTGTGGCTGCAGCAGGGACAGCTGGGGAGGGGACAGGGGACCTGTCAGGGACCTGGTTGCCCTTGTGGCCTCCTGCAGTGGCCTCGGTGCCCTCCTGGGGTCCCCTTTGCCCCTCCCTGGAGGGCTCTGCTGTCTCCTCTGTCCCTTTGTCACCTCCTCGTCCCCTGTGCCACCCCCTGCCACCTCCTGTTGTCCCCCCTGTCCCCCAGCCACTCTCAGTCTCACTTCCCTCCACCCCTCTGTCACCTCCCCCCTTCTTGCCACGCTCTCCTGTCCCCTCTGTCACCCCCATGTCCCCCCACACTGGGATTGTCACACCTCGAGGGGCTCCACAGCTGCTGGGGGCCACCCTGGGACCACTCTGGGGACACCTTGGGGACACTCCAGGTGACAAACACGCCCTGGTGACTGTTGGGGACATGCAGGAACGTGGTATGGCCGGATGAAGGAAGCAGGAAGAGGTGACGTCACTGTCCCCCCTGCACCCCCAGCTGTGGGGCCAGGGCAGGGTCCCCAATGTCCCCCCAATGTCTCCAATGGAACCTCAATATCCCCTGAGTGTCCCCTCATGGCCCTGGTGTTGCCCCGATGTCCCACACAAGGCCCAAGTGTCCCCCAATGTCCAGCTGGGGACCCTGGGGTCACACCAGGGTCATGCTGGGGACCTTGGGGACACCCCCATGTCCTTCCCTAGGGTGCACCGGGGCCACCCTGACATCCCCTGTCCTGTTTTGGGTCACCACGATGTCCCTGATGTCCCCACAGTGTCCCCAGGAGGACCCTGGTGTGTCCCCAGTGTCCCCAACAGTACCTTGGGGGACACTTGGGCCCTGAGAGGACATCAGGATCCAGCTGGGGACATCAGGGGGGGACATTGGGGACGCTGCTCCGGCCCCACAGGAAGGGGGGGGCAGTGATGTCACCTCTTCCTGTTTCCTTCATTGGGCCGTGCCAAGTTCCTGCGTGTCCCCAACAGTCACCCGGGCGTGTATGTCGCCCAGAGTGTCCCCAGGGTGTCCCCAAGGTGTCCCTGGAGTGTCCCCAGCGGCCATGGAGCCCCTCGAGGTGAGACAACCCCGGAGTGGTGGGGGGGAGGGGACATAGGGGATGGGGGGGGAACAGAGGGGACACAGGGGGTGGTGAAAGGGGTCATGGGGGGATGGAGGGGACAAGAGGGTGACGGGAGGGGACAGGGGTCGCAAAGGGACAGGAGGGCATAGTAGGAAGGGGGAGGGTGACAGAGGGGTGGGGGGGGACACAATGGGAGGTGGCAGGTGGCAGCAGAGGGGATGAGGGGGTGACAGACGGACAGAGGGACAGCAGAGCCCTCCAGGGATGGGACAAAGAGGAGCCCAGGAGGAGACAGGGGCCATCCCAGGAGGCCGTAAGTGCCCCAAGGTAGCTGACCCCTGTCCCCTCCGCAGATGTCCCCAGCCCTGCTGCAGCCACAGGTCACCGTGGTGGCCATCCTGGGCGAGCTGCTGGCCACCCTGCCCAGTCTGAACGAGATGATTCTGCTCGTGTCTCCACGTACTCGGGGTCTGTACTCGGACCTGGTGGGCTTCACCAATGAGCTCTGGGCCACCCTGCACCGCAGTGATCACACCTGGTGGTGCCGCGATGTCACCTCCGATGATGATGACCCTCCCACCTCCCTGAGCCGGGCCCTGGCCGCCTACGAGAGCACCCCATGGACCACCTGGGACTGTGTGACAATGGCAGCCAGAGAGTGGCTGGTGTCAGTTGACACACTTGTGGACAGCTGGGCCGAGCTGGCCAGGGCAGCCACCAAGCTCCGCAACACCTGCAGGGCAGCAGCCACCATGGCGGCCGCCAAGGCGGCCACTGCCACCGCCCGGGCCAGGGAGCTGCAGGACGAGGCTGCCCGTGATGGGACAGCTCAGGAAAACATGGTGGGGCTGGGTCAGGCCCTGGGCGAAGAGGAGGAGGCCGAGGTGGTGGCTGAGCATGAATCCCGGGTGAGGAGACAGGCCATGGTGGCTGCCAGCGAGGCAACCAGGGCCACCATGGAGAGACAGTGGGTGGAGGTGGCCCTGGGGCTGCTGGAGCGCTTGGTGGCCGCGTGTGACGAAGCCACCGCCTTCCCCCGGGAGCTGCAGTGCCAGGTTGGGGACATCAAGGCCATGCTGAAGGAGACAAATGAGGCGTCCCCTGATGTCCCCGAGTCCTTGGTGGCCAAGGTGGCTGTGGCTGAGCGGCTCTGGGAGGCCAACGCCCGCCTGGCCAAGGATCACCTGCTGAAGACATTTCCAGACGCCATGAACTTGTATTTCATTGGTCATCCCCCCGGTCCCAGCCCCTGTGAGGTGGCCGAGCAGTGCCAAATAGCCACTGAGGACATCCCAAGGCTCCTTCGACCTCCGGAGTGTCCCCAAGGTGTCCCCAGGGTGTCCCCAGTGAGCATGGAGCTCCAAGAGGTGCGACGGGGTGGGGCGGGGGGGAGGGGTGGGGAAGTGGGACACGGGAACACTGGGGAGGGAGGAGACACAGTGGTGGGAGGGGGCAGTGGGGGATGGAGGGGGCACCGGGGGTGGCGAGAGGGGGCAGGGGTCACAAAGGGGACAGGAGGAAGTGGCAGGAAGGGGGAACGTGATGGGGGGGGAGGGGAAAGGGGGGAGGGGAAAGGGGGAGGAGAGGGCAGCTGGGGATGGGGGGACACGGGGCGGGGCAGGGGCTACTAGTGTAGTGGTAGGAGATGGCAGATTGGACAGCAGTGGGGGCAGGGGTGTGGCAGATGGGACAGCAGCAGGGCAAGGAAGGGGAGGGGCTTTAAAGGGAGGGGCAGAGGGTGGCAGAGGGAACAAGAGGCCGACAAAGGGACCGAGGGGACAAAGAGGAACCCTCGGGGGCAGGGGGCCACCCCAGGAGGCCGTTAAGTGCCACCAGGTCCCTGACACTTCCCCTGTCCCCTCCCCAGCTGTCCCCGGCCCTGCTACAGCCACAGGTCACCGTGGTGGCCATCCTGGGCAAGCTGCTGGCCACCCTGCCCAGGCGGGACGAGACGCTGCCCGTGTCCACAGGGTGCCTGTACAGGGATCTGCAGGAATTCACCGATGAGCTCTGGTTCACCCTGTACTGCACTGATGACACCTGGTGGCACCGCAATGTCACCTACGATGACGATGAAGTCCCTCCCACCTCCCTGAGCCAGGCCCTGGCTGCCTACAAGAGCACCCCGTGGACGCCCTGGAAGTGTGTGACAATGGCAGCCAGCAAGTGGCAGCAGTTGGTGGATGAGCTTGTGGACAGCTGGGCCCAGCTGGCCAGGGCAGCCACTGAGCTCCACAGCACCTGCAGGGAGGTGGCCGCTGAGGCGGCTGACATGGTGGACACCACCACCGCCCGGGCCAGGGAGCTGCAGGACAAGGCTGCCCATGGTGGGACAGATCAGGAAAACATGGCAGAGCTGGGTCAGGCCCTGGGCGGGGAGGGGCATGAAGCCCAGGTGAGGAGAGAGGCCTGGGTGGCTGCCAGCAAGGAAAAAAGGGCCACCAAGGTGAGACAGCGGGTGGAGGAGGCCCTGGGGCCGCTGGAGCGCTTGGTGGCCGCGTGCGACGAAGCCGCTGCGTTTCCCCGGGAGCTGCAGTGCAGGGTTGGGGACATCAAGGCCGCCCTGGAGGGGACAAATGAAGCGTCGCCCCATGTCACTGAGTACTTGGTGGCCAAGGTGGCCGTGGCTGAGCGACTGTGGGAGACCAACGCCCATCTGGTCAAGGATCACCTGATGGGGGCACTTGATGACATCTTTAACTTTTCTTTCGATGGTGATCCCATCAGCCACTGTCAGGTGGCCGCGCGGTGCCAAAGAGCCATCAAGGACATCCCAAGGCTCCTTCAATCCCCAGAATGTTCCCAGAGCATCACCAAGATGTCCCCAGTGAGCATGGAGCTCGAAGAGGTGTGAGCGGTGGGGGAGAGGGGGACAGAGGGGAAACTGCAGGGGGAGGGGGCAATGGGGGATGCGGGGGACACGGGGGATGGCAGATGGGGAGAGGGGGTCACAAACTGGACAGGAGGGAGTGGCAGGAAGGGGGGGCGACAGAGGGGTGGAGGGGAAGCGAGGAAGGGGGGGACAGTGGGGGATGAGGGGTACATGGGGGGAAGCGGACAATAGGGCTGACTGGGGGTGGCAGAGGGGACAGCAGTGGGGGCAGGTTGGTGGCAGGGGCTACAACGGGAGGACCATGAGGTGGCAGAGGGAACAAGAAGCTGACAAACGGACTGAGGGGACAGAGGGGACCCCTCGGAGGCAGGGGGCCACCCCAGGAAGCCACAAGTTCCCTGAGGTCCCTGACTCCTCCCCTGTCCCCTCCCCAGCTGTCCCCAGCCCTGCTGCGGCCACAGGTCACCGTGGTGGCCATCCTGGGCGAGCTGCTGGCCACCATGCCCAGTCGGGACAAGAAGATGCTGCCCGTGTCCTCAAGGTGCCTGTACTGGGACCTGGAGGAATTCACTATGGAGCTCCGGGCCACCCTGTACTGCACTGATGACACCTGGTGGCGCCACAATGTCACCTCCAATGATGGTGACCCTGTCACCTCCCTGAGCCTGGCCCTTGCCACCTGCAACAGCATTCCATGGACCCCCCCTAAGCGTGTGACCATGGCAGCCAGCAAGTGGCAGGGGTCGGTGTCTGTGCTTGTGAACAGCTGGGCCGAGCTGGCCAGGAAGGCCACCGAGCTCCGCAATGCCTGGAGGGAGGTGGCCACTGAGGCGGCTGACAGGGCGGCCACCGCCACCGCCCGGGCCAGGGAGCTGCAGGACGAGGCTGCCCGTGATGGGACAGCTCAGGAAAACATGGTGGAGCTGGGTCAGGCCCTGGGCAGGGAGGAGGGGGCCGAGGTAGTGGCCGGGCATCAAGCCTGGGTGAGGATAGATGCCATTGTGGCTGCCAAGCAGGCAACGAGGGCTGCCCTGGAGAGACAGCGGGTGGAGGCGGCCCTGGGGCTGCTGGAGCGCTTGGTGGCCGCGTGTGACGAAGCCACCGCCTTTCCCTGGGAGCTGCAGCGCAGGGTTGAGGACATCAAGGCCACCCTGGAGGGGACAAATGAGGCATCCCCCGATGTCCCTGAGGCCTTGGTGGCCAAGGTGGCCGTGGCTGAGCGGCTCTGGGAGGCCAACACCCGCCTGGCCAGGGATCACCTGGGGGGTACAATTCAAGACATCATCGACTTCTATTTCGGCTGTGGTCCTGAGAGCCCCCGTTGCCGCAGGGTGGCCAAGCGGTGCCAAAGAGCCATGGGGGACATCGCAAGGCTCGTTCAACACCCTGAGCGTCCCCAGAGAGTCTCTAAGGTGTCCCCAGTGAGCATGGAGCCCCAAGAGGTGCGACGAGGTGGGGACAGGGAGACAGAGGGGACACTGCGGGGGGAGAGGGGCTCCAGTACTCCACTGGGGGATGGGAGGGGACAATGTGCAATGGAGGGGACACAGAGGCTGTGTCAGGAGGGGACAGGGGATTGCAAAAGGGACAGGAGGGAGTGGCAGGATGGAGGGAGGTGACAGAGAGGTGGAGGGGACACAGGCAGGGATGGGGCAGTTGGGCATGGGGGGGACATTGGAGTTAGGGACACAGGGGTTGGCAGAGGGAACATTGGGGGTGGCAGCAGCTATGACTGTGGTGGTAGGGGGGGCAGAGGGAACAGCAGAGGGGCAGGACCTGGCAGAGGGGACAGCAGTGGGGGCAGGATGGTGGCAGAAGGGACAGCAGTGGGGGCATGGGACAGGAGGGGAGGGGCGGGGGGTGACAGAGTGAACAAGAGGCAGACAAAGAGATGGAGGGAACAAAGGGGACCCCTTGAGGGCACAGGGGCCACCGCAGGAGGCCAAAATGCCACAAGGTCCTTGACAGCTCCCCTGTCATCTCACCAGCTGTCCCCAGCCCTGCTGCAGCCACAGGTCACTGTGCTGGCCATCCTGAGCGAGCTGCTGGCCACCCTGCCCAATCTGGATGAGGAGATGCTGCCCGTGTCCCCAGGGTGCCTGTACTGGAAACTGGAGAAGTTCACCAAGGAGCTCCGGTTCACCTTGTCCTGCAATGAGGACACCTGGTGGCGCAACATTGTCACCTCTGATGATGATGGTCCTGTGACCTCCCTGAGCCGGGCCCTGGCTGCCTACAAGAGCATCCCCTGGATCACCTGGGACGATGTGACAATGGTGGCCAGCAAGTGGCAGCAGGCTGTGTCTGTGCTTGTGAACAGCTGGGCCGAGCTGGCCAGGAAGGCCACCGAGCTCCGCAACACCTGCAGAGAGGTGGCCATTGAGGCAGCCGACATGGTGGCCACTGCCACTGCCCGGGCCAGGGAGCTGCAGGACGAGGCTGCCCGTGATGGGACAGCTCAGGAAAACATGGTGGAGCTGGGTCAGGGCCTGGGCGGGGAGGAGGGGGCCGAGGTGGTGGCCAGGCATGAAGCCCAGGTGAGGAGAGAGGCCAGGGTGGCTGCCAGCGAGGCAACCAGGGCCACCATGGTGAGACAGCGGCTGGAGGCGGCCCTGGGGCTGCTGGAGCGCTTGGTGGCCGCGTGTGACGAAGCCACCGTGTTCCCCCGGGAGCTGCAGCACCTGCTGAGGGACATCAAGGCCGCCATGAAGGGGACAGATGAGGCGTCCCCTGATGTCCGCGAGGACTTGGTGGCCAAGGTGGATGTGGCTGAGCAGCTGTGGGAGGCCAACGCCTGCCTGGCAAGGGATCGCCTGGGGGGGACACTTCCAGACAGCATCAATTTCTTGTTCAGTTCTTTCCTCACCAGCCCCAGGGCCAGTGTGGTCGCCAAGCGGTGCCAAAGAGCCATCGAGGACATGACAAGGCTCATTCAACCCCCAAAGTGTCCCCAGAGTGTCCCCAAGTTGTCCTCAGTGAGCATGGAGCCCCAAGAGGTGTGACGGGGGGTACAGAGGGGACAGTGTGGGGGGAGGGGGCAATGGGGGTTGGAGGGGTCACAGGCGGTGGCAGGAGGGGACAGGGCATCACAACAGGGACAGGAGGCAGTGGGAGGAAGAGGGGAGGTGACAGAGAGGTGGAGGGGACACGGGGGCAAGGGCAGGCAGTGGCAGAGGGGACAGTGGGGGGTGGCAGGGGCTACGAGTGTGGTGGTAGAGGGTGGCAGAGGGGACAAGAGGCTGACAAAGGGATGGAAGGGACAAAAGGGACCCCTCGGGGGCAGGGGGCCACCCCAGGAGGCCACAAGGGCCACCAGGTCCTTGACACCTCCCCTGTCCCCTCCGCAGCTGTCCCCAGCCCTGCTGCAGCCACAGGTCACCATGGTGACCATCCTGGGCCAGCTGCTGGCCACCCTGCCCAGTCGGGACGAGATGACGCTGCTGCTCACATCCTCAGGGTGCATGTACTCGCACCTGGTGTTGTTCACCTTGGAGCTGCGGGCCACCCGGTACTGCATGGATGACCTCTGGTGGTGCTGCGGTGTCACCTCCGACGATGATGACCCTCCCACCTCCCTGAGCCCGGCCAGCCGGGAGAGCACCCCATGGACCCCCCGGAAGTGTGTGACAATGGCAGCCAAGAAGTGGCAGCGGTCAGTGGATGAGCTCGTGAACAGGTGGGCCCAGCTGGCTCGGAGGGCCACCAAGCTCCGCAATGCCTGCAGGGTGACGGCCGCCGAGGCGGCTGACAGGGCGGCCACCGCCATCACCCGGGCCAGGGAGCTGCAGGACGAGGCTGCCCGTGATGGGACAGCTCAGGAAAACATGGTGGAGCTGGGTCATAGCCTGGGCGGGGCAGAGGGGACTGAGGTGATGGCCAGGCATGAAGCCCAGGTGAGGAGAGAGGCCAGGGTGGCTGCCAGTGAGGCAACAACGGCCACCATGGTGAGACAGCGGCTGGAGGCGGCCCTGGGGCTGCTGGAGCGCTTGGTGGCCGTGTGTGACGAAGCCACCGTGTTCCCCCGGAAGCTGCGGTGCCTGCTGAGGGACATCAAGGCCACCCTGAAGGAGACAAATGAGGCGTCCCCTGATGTCCCTGAGGCCTTGGTGGCCAAGGTGGATGTGGCTGAGCAGCTGTGGGAGGCCAACGCCCGCCTGGCCAAGGATCACCTGCAGGGGACACTTGGAGACATCATCGACTGCTATTTCGATCATCGTGTCACCAGCCCTGGTGCCTGTGGGGTGGCTGAGCGGTGCCAAAGAGCCACTGAGGACATCCCAAGGCTCGTTCAACACCCTGAGCATCCCCAGAGAGTCCCCGAGGTGTCCCCAGTGAGCATGGAGCCCAAAGAGGTGCGATGGGGGGGAGAGAGGGACAGAGGGGACACTGGGGGGGTAGGGGGCACGGGGCCAGGAGGGGGCAATGTGCGATGGAGGGGACATGGGGGCTGGCGGGAGGGGACAGGGGGTCACAAAGGGAACAGAAGGGAGTGGGAGGAAGAGGAGAGGTGACAGAGGGGTGGAAGGGAAAGGGGGGCGGGGGGCAGTTCGGGATGGGGATGACTGGCAGTTGGGGACACAGGGGCTGGTGGGCGGTGGCAGAGGGACAGCAGAGGGTGACAGGGGGTGGCAGAGGCAACAAGGGGATGACAAATGGTATGAGGAGACAGCAGAGCCCTCAAGGGAGGGGACAAAGGGGATGCCAGGAGAGGATCGGGCCACTGCTAAAGGCCATAAGTGCCACCAGCTCCCTGACACCTCCCCTGTCCCCTCCCCAGCTGTCCCCGGCCCTGCTGCAGCCACAGGTCACCGTGGTGGCCATCCTGGATGAGCTGCTGGCCACCCTGCCCAGGCGTGATGAGGAGATGCTGCTGCCCATGTCCCCAAAGAGACTGCACTCAGACCTGGAGGGATTCACCGGGGACCTCTGGGACACCCTGTACAGCACAGATGACACCTGGTGGCGCCTCAATGTCACCTCTGATGATGATGACCCTGTCACCTCCCTGAGCCGGGCTCTGGCCAGCTGGGAGAGCACCCCATGGACTCCCCGGATGCGTGTGACAATGGCAGCCAGCGAGTGGTACAGGTCGGTGGCTGTGCTTGTGAACAGCTGGGCCGAGCTGGCCAGGAAGGCCACCGAGCTCCGCAACACCTGCAGAGAGGTGGCCATTGAGGCGGCCGACATGGCGGCCACTGCCACCGCCCGGGCCAGGGAGCTGCAGGACGAGGCTGCCCGTGATGGGACAGCTCAGGAAAACATGGTGGAGCTGGGCCCGGTCCTGGGCAGGGAGGAGGGAGCTGAGGTGGTGGCCAGGCATGAATCCCAGGTGAGGAGAGAGGCCATTGTGGCTGCCAGCCGCGCCGCCAGGGCCACCATGGAGAGAGAGCGGCTGGAGGCGGCCCTGGGGCTGCTGGAGCGCTTGGTGGCCGCGTGTGATGAAGCCACCGCCTTCCCCCGGGAGCTGCAGCACCTGCTGAGGGACACCAAGGCCATGCTGATAGGGACAAATGAGGTGTCTCCCAATGTCCCCGTGAATTTGGTGGCCAAGGTGGCCAAGGCCGAGCAGCTGTGGGAGGCCAACGCCCGCCTGGTCAGGGATCACCTGCTGGGGGCAGTTGATGACATCCTCAAGTTCCATTTCCACGGTGGTCTCGCCAGCCCCAGTGCCTGTGGGGTGGCCGAGCGGTGCCAAAGAGCCATGGAGGACATCCCAAGGCTTCTTCAACCCCCGGAGCGTCCCCAGAGCATCCCAAGTGTGTCCCCAGTGAGCATGGAGCTCCAGGAGGTGCGACGGGGGAAGGAGAGGGGGACAGAGGTGACACTGAGGGGGGAGGGGGCACAGGGTGGGGAGGGGGCAATGGGGGATGGGGGGGACATGGAGGGGTGGCGGGAGGGGACAGGGGTTCACAAATGAGACAGGAGGGAGTGGCAGGAAGGCGGGAGGTGACAGAGGAGTGGAGGGGAATCAGGGGCGAGGGGGCAGTGGGGGATGGTGATGACGGGGGGAGGGGACATGGGTGGTTGGTGCGCAGTGGCAGAAGCAGAGGGTGGCAGGGGCTGTGAGTGTGGTGGCAAGGGGTGACAGAGGGGACAGCAGGGAGGGTGGCAGCGGATGGCAGAGGGCAGAAGGGGGTGACAAAGGGACAGAGGGGACAGCAGAGCCTACTAGGAAGGGGACAAAGGGGACCACAGGAGGGCACAGGGGCCACCGCAGGAGGCCACAAATGCCACCAGGTCCCTGACACCTCCAATTTCCCCTCCCCAGCTCTCCCCTTCCCAGCTGCTGGAGGGTCTGGTGGACGTGGTGGCCACCTTGGGCGAGGTGGCGGCCACCGTGACCGGACCACGCCGGGGTGTGCGGCGCTGTGTGCCCCCAAAGTCCCTGCACGCGGCCCTGAGGAACTTCACCTGGAGCCTCCGTGAGACCCTGGAGCACCCCGGTGTCAGCTCCCTGGGTGACCCTGGGATCACCTCCCTGGGTAACTCTGGTGTCACCTCCCTGGGCCAGGCCCTGGCCGCCCTTGGGGCCACCCCGGGGGCCACCTGGGCCGATGTGAGAGCCGTGGGCAGCGCCTGGTGGGAGTCGGTGGCTGCACATGAGGAGAGATGGAAACAGCTGGTTCAGGAGGCCACCAAGCTCCGTGATGCCTGTGAGGACGTGGCCATCGCCATTGCTCGGGCCAGGGACCCACAGGACAAGGCCACCTGCAGGGGGACAGCTGGGGACAACCTGGCGGCCACGGCCCAGCAGCTGCCGTTGGCCCTGGACAGGGAGGAGGAGGCCTCGGCAGGGGCTGTGCAAAATGCCCAGGGGGCTGCGGCCACCAATGAGGCTGTGGGAGAGGCCGTGGTGGCCACCAGGCGGGCGAGGGCGGCCATCAGGAGGAGACATTGGGCAGAGGTGGCCCTGGGGCCGCTGCAGCGCTTGGTGGATGCGAGTGACAAAGCCACTGAGTTCATCAGTTACACGGCGTGCCAGCTCAGGGACAGTGAGGCTGCCCTGGAGGGGACAAATGAGGCGTCCCCTGATGTCCCCGAGGACTTGGTGGCCAAAGTGGCCGAGTTTGAGCAGCTGTGGGAGGCCAGCGCCCGCCTGTTCAAGCAGCACCTGCTGGGGACACTTGGGGACATCCACAACCTCCTCTTGAGTCCCTATGGTGGCCGCGGTGGCCCCGCTGGCTCTGGCAGCCGTGCGGTGGCCGAGCGGTGCCAAAGAGCCGTCGAGGACATCCCGAGGCTGCTTCAAGACAGTGACATAACTGCTGCAATGTCATCGCAGCAGTGACATCATTGGGGACATTGCTGGTGTCTCCTGTCCCTCCCCCTGCAGTATTTGAGACAAATCTGGGGAATTTTCTGGGAATTTTCGTAGATACTGTCCCAAATCCTGATGGGACATTCCTGGGGTGACACCACTGGGGACACTCAGGGACACTCAGGGACAGGGGAAGGGGGTGAATGAGTCCCCCTGAGCAGCTTCCAGCTTTCCACTTATACCCTGCAGCAGAGCCAGGGTATAAATGACAATTTCATAATTGGCTTCTGCAATTCTGTATTGGCTTCTGCACTTTTGTATTACCTTTTGCACATATTCATTAATCACCAGCAATTTGAAATGGTATTTGATACTGATATTGATTATCGATGATTCCTTGTAGCTGCTGGTTGGTGCAATCAGCCCGGGCTGATCTGGACTCTGTGTCAGACACATCACTTGACCCCACTGAGGCACGAGTGGCCAATAAAGCCACCCCAACGTTCCTGGAGGGGAGCACAGCCAGGGAGCTGCTCCAAGGCGCTGTCACTGAGAGATTTCCCCTTGCAAACCCTGGGTGGGATGCCAATACACCCGAGCAGATGGCAAGGTTAAAATGATTTCAAAGCCTCGTGGTATGTGGGTAAAACATGGGGTCTGTAAAGCTGGAAATTGGTCAAAGCTTTTCCAAGTGAGGCAAAATGATGATGAATCACCCACTGATTTTTAAACAGGTGAAGAGAAACTGCCATCAAATACACTGATCCAGATCCTGAATCAGCTGATGGGAAAGTACATCTGGCTTTGTTTTGTGTGGGTCAGGCTTCAGATGATATCAGAAGAAAAGATAAAGGCAGTTCAAGACATAGATAAACTCCTGGAGGCTGCCTGGAAGGTGTTTTGCAGCAGGGACCCAACTGAAAGAGTTCATCCCAACCTAGCAAGAAGGCAGCTCAGGAAAAGTCACCCAAGAAAGCTTCCCCTAGGGAGAAGGAGCAGAGTGCATCCTGTAAGAAATGGGGGCATTGGAAAAAGGACTGTCCAGCGCTGAGAGAAAAATCATCAGTCCCTGTGGCAGCAGCATTCCCCAGCGGGGAATAATGAGCATTGGCTCCAGGATTGCAGAGGGCTGATCAATCGCTTTGTTATACTGTACTATACTACTCAGAAAAACCCATCGCCCTTGCCAGACAGTCACAACACACACGTGGATCCAATTGGTCAATCAAGCCAAACATCCATCGCCAATTGTCCTGGTTTGAAAGCAGAACCAGTGAGAGACTCCAAGTCAGAAATACCATTAATAGGAAATACCATTAATTAGGAAAATCGAAAAAAACCAAAATACATGCAATGATACAAAAGAAAAAGCACCGACAGAGTCAGAACACAGCCTGACACCCTGCTAGTTAGGGTGGTGGTAGCAGTCCAGGTGAAATGGTCTTGTTGAAGTGCTGATCCCATGGAAACGATCTGGCAGCTCTTGTCCTCTGGAAAGCAGTGGGTAAGGGCTGCCTGTTGTGTCCCAAAGCCCAGATTATATCCAGGTGGGGATGCTGAGCTCCTCCCCCTGGGCAGAGCATCTCCCAATGGGCTGATATCGTTCTGAGCCATGATTGGTCCTTGATTGCCCATCAAACAGAAATGGCTCCTGCAGGGAGTTCTCTCTGAGTCATGATTTCAGTTAATTAAGCCTCACTAAGATCGTGAGCTTCCTTTGCAACTGTCTCTGAAAAATTAGTGAGTACAAGAGCTGGACGATTGTAGCTTTATTTTGGAAAACATCGCCACTGTTTGGATCTACTTTTTTCCCTTTGCTACCTGCTGCACTTGCTCCCCTGCTCTGATTTTCTGTGGAAAGCAATAGTGTGTTTACCCAGTAACAGAGGAGGGTAAGTTGTTCTCAGGTGTCAAACAGGAAGCTACAATCTGTGCGTGACCTGGAAAGATTTCACGGGAACGTCCTTTTCGGTGTCGGGTTGGAAGGCTGGGGAAGCTGGGAGCCATCGGGGAGATTTGAAACGGAAGCTGGGCTCAGTGCATGGAACTGATGGGACATGAACAGGAGATGAGGGAAAACAATAAAACAATGCCCTCCTGGTGACAACAGCTCCTGAGCATGGGGAGAGAATGCAGCTTTATATTGGAACCTAGGACAGGGCCATTAATTGTGAATTATCTGCTGTTAATGGGCCATTAATGATTAATTATTTGCTATGAATGGGCAATTATTGATTAATTATCTGCTATGAATGGGCCATTAATGATTAATTACCTGCTATTAATGGGCCGGTGAGTGTCCCTGCATGGTTGATAAAATGCCATCATCCCATTGTGCGATGCTCCGCCCAGGGGGAGGATCCAAGCATTCCCACCTGGATACAATCTGAGCTTTGGAACACCACAGCAGCCTTCCCTACTGGATTCCCAGAGGAGCAGCTTTCTTCTTATTTTATTTTTTACTTTATTTTAGTTTTATTTTTGACCTTATTTTTAATATTTTTATTCTTATCTTTATTTTGTTTTAATTCTATTTTGGTATTGCTTGCATTTTTATTTCTATCATTTTAATTTTTATTTTTATTTCTGATTTTATTTTTATTCTAATTTTTATTGGTATTTCCAAATTTCTTTTAATTATTTCAGTTTATTTTCATTTCCTTCCCTAAATAAGAACTGTTATCCCTGTTCCCATATCTCTGCCTGAGAGCCCCCCTTAATTCCAAACTTATAACAATTTGGAGGGAAGGGGTTTACATTTTCCATTTCAGGGGAGGCTCCTGCCTTCCTTAGCAGACACCTGCCTGTTCAAACCAAAACACACCAAAATACCCCAAAATTACATCCAAATACCATAACAGTCCCCAAATCACACCAAAATCCAATCAGGGACCCCAAAATTACCCCAAATCACCCCAAAATCCAAACAGGGACCCTGAAATTACCCCAAAATACCCTAAAATCCAGTCACAGACTTCCCTGAAATCCCACCAGGGACCCCAAAATTGCACCAAATCACCACCAAATCCCATCACAGACCCCGAAATTACCCCCAAATACTCCAAAATCCAGTCACAGACTCACTGAAATTCCATCAGGGACCCCAAAATTACACCAAAATACCCCAAAATTGCACTGAGATACCCAAAAATTCCATCAGGGACCCCAAAATTACCCCAAATAGCCCAAAATTCCACCAAAATCCCATCAGGGTTCCCTAAAATCCAGTCAGGGACCCCAAAATTACACCAAAATACCTCAACATCCAGTCAGAGACCCCCAAAATCAAGTCAGGGACCCCAAAATTACCCCAAATTCCCCAAAACTCTGGTCAGGGAACATGAAACTACCCCAAAATACCCCAAAGTTATTGCAAATCCCCCCATAAGCGCCTCAAACCTGGTCAGGGACTCCCAAAGTCCCCCCAAATCAGCCCACACCCCCCAAAATTCAGTAACAAACCCCCAAATCCAGTCAAGGACCCTCCAAAATCCCCCACAAATTCTCTCAGGACCCCCAAAATCCCTCAGGACCCCCTCAAATTCCCTCCCAAATGCCTTTAAGACCCCAATTCTCCCTCAGGAACCCCCAAAATCCCTCTCAAGCCCTCCCCCCTAATCCCATCAGGATCCCCAAAACCCCTCAGGAGCTCCAGTTCTCCCTCAGAACCCCCCAAAATCCACCCCAAACCCGCTCAGGAGCCCTCACATCCCCTCAGTGCCCCCAAACCCCCCCCAAGTTCCCTCTAAGGACACTCAAAACCCCTCAGGACCCCCAATTCTCCCTCAGATCCCCTCAACTCCCTCAGATGCCCTCAACCCCTCTCACATACCCTCAGCACCCCCAAACTCCCTCATGATCCCTGAAACTCCCTCTGGGCACCCCAAAATCACCCCAAAATCCCCTCCAGATGCCCTCAGGTCCACTCAGATCCCCCCAATTCTCTCTCAGAATCCCCAATTCTCCCTTTTTAACCCCAAACCCCCTCACATCCCCTCAGCGTCCCCAGTTGTCCCTCAGGACCCCCCAAGCACCCTCAAGATCCCACAAATACTCTCAAGACTCTCTGTATCTCCTCAGACCCCCAATCCCCGTCAGATCCCCCAAAATCTCCTCAGGACCCCTATATGTCTCTCACATTCCCTCAGGACCCCCCAAACCCACTCAGGACCCCCCATTCTCCTTCAGAACACCCCAAACCCCCTCAGGATCCCCCATTCTCCCTCAGAACACCCCAAACCCCCTCAGGATCCCCCATTCTCCCTCAGAACCCCCCAAACCCCCTCAGAACCCCCCAAACCCCCTCAGGATCCCCCATTCTCCCTCAGAACACCCCAAACCCCCTCAGGATCCCCCATTCTCCCTCAGAACCCCCCAAACCCCCTCAGAACCCCCCAAACCCCCTCAGGACCCCCCATTCTCCCTCAGAACACCCCAAACCCCCTCAGGATCCCCCATTCTCCCTCAGAACCCCCAAAACCCCCTCAGGATCCCCCATTCTCCCTCAGAACACCCCAAACCCCCTCAGGATCCCCCATTCTCCCTCAGAACCCCCCAAACCCCCTCAGGACCCCCAAACCCCCCCCAACCGCCCCCACCCCGCTCCCGCCCGAGGTCTCGCGAGAGAAGCAGCGCCGCCATCTTGGCTGAGGGCAGTTCCGCCCGCTCCTCAGAGCGCCCCGCGTTCCCTCCTAAATCCAGCCGGGAACGGCGGAATCCGCCTGGAAATGGCGGGATGGAGCCTAAACCCGCTGGGATGGAGCCTAAACCCGCTGGGATTCAGCCTGAAAACCTCCCCACTCCAGCCTGGCGTTTCCCATGGATTGGGGCGGTACAGGTGAGGGGCGGGGCGGTGACGTCACCGCCCCGCCCCTTCCCGGCGGCTCCCGATCCCGCTCGGGCATTTCCGCGCGCGCCTCGCCCGGGGCCGGTTCTGGGCCGGGAGCGGCGCCGGGCCCGGGGCTCGTTCGGCACCGGAGCGGCCCCAGAGCGGCCCCAGAGCGGCCCCGCCGGGTCCCCAGTGAGCATGGAGGACCAAGAGGTGCGACCCGACCCCGCCGGGTCCCCAGTGAGCATGGAGGACCAAGAGGTGCGACGGGGGGCGGGGGGGAAGGGGGGGGACAGAGGGGATGGGGGGGAGGGGGGGACACGGGGGTGGCGGGAGGGGACAGGTGGTGGCAAAGGGGACAGGAGGGAGTGGCCGGAAGGTGACAGAGGGGTGGAGGGCGGGTACAACGGGGGATGGCAGAGGGGACGAGGGGGGCACATAGGGACAGAGGGGACGGCAGAGCCCTCCAGGGAGGGGACAAAGGGGACCCCGGGAGGGCACAGGGGCCACCGCAGGAGGCTACAAGTGCCACCAGGTCACTGACACCTCCCTCGTCCCTTCCTCAGCTGCTGAAGCGGCTGGTCGCCGTGGTGGCCACGCTGGGCACGGTGGTGGCCGCCGTGACCGGGCAACACAGGGACGTGCGGCGGCGCCTGTCCCCAAATTTCCTGCACGCGGCCCTGGGGAGATTCACCCAGAGCCTTCGTGAGACCCTGGACCACGGCGATGTCACCTCCCTGGGCCACCGTGGTGTCATCTCCCTGGGCCAGGCCCTGGCTGCCTTTGAAGCCACCCCAGAGGCCTGGGACAATGTGAGAGCAGCGGCCGAGGCCTGGCGGAAGTTGGTGGCCACGCTCATGGGGAGCTGGGAAAAGCTGGCCAAGGAGGCCACCAAGCTTTGTGATGCCTGTGAGCACATGGCCCCCACCCGGGCCAGGGAGCCGCAGGACGAGGCTCCCCACCGAGGGACAGCTGGGGACAACCTGGCGGCCACAGCCCGGTGGCCGCCAGTGGCCCTGGACAGGGAGGAGGTGGCCACGCACGATGCCCAGGAGGCAATGGCCACCGATGAGGAGGAGGCAGCCATGAGTGAGGAAGAGCTGGCCATGAGTGAGGAGGAGCTGGCCATGAGTGAGGAGGAACTGGCCATCAGTGAGGAAGAGCCAGCCATCAGTGAAGAGGAGCTGGCCGTCATTGAGGAAGAGCTGGCCATGAGTGAGGAGGAGCTGGCCTCCAGTGAGGAGGAGGCAGCAATCAGTGAGGAGGAGGCAGCAATCAGTGAGGAGGAGGCAGCCATCAGTGAGGAGGAGGCAGCCATCAGTGAGGAGGAGGCAGCCGTTAGTGAGGAGCAGCTGGCCATCATTGAGGAAGAGCTGGCCCTCACTGAGGAGGAGGCAGCCATGGGCAGGGAGGAGGTGGCCACCAATGAGCCCATGGGAGAGGCCATGGTGGCCACCAGGAAGGGACATTGGGCAGAGGCGGCCCTGGAGCCGCTGAAGCGCTTGGTGGCCGCGTGTGACAGAGCCACGTTGTTCCTCCAGGAGCTGCAGTGGCTGCTCAAGGAGTTCGAGGCTGATGTGGAGTGGGCATGCACAGACGAGGAGTTCCCCAGTGTCCCCGAGGCCTTGGTGGACGAAGCGGCCGAGTTTGAGCAGCTGTGGGATGGCAGCGCCCGCCTGGCCGAGGGTCACCTGCTGCGGATACTTGAGCTCATCGACAACCTCCTCTTGAATCCCTATGCTGGCCCCGGTGGTCCCGGTGGCCCCGGCAGCCGCGCAGTGGATGAGAGGTGCCAAGAAGCCATCAAGGCCATCCCGAGGCTGCTGCGGGGACAGTGATGTCACCACTGTGATGTCATCAGGGCATTGATGTCACTGGAAAGACTGGACACTTGAGTGCCACCAGCTCCTCAAGTGCCTCCAGCTCCTCGTGTCACCAAGAGCCCCTCAAGTGCCACCATCTCAAGTGCCACCAGTTCCTCATGTCACCAAGAGCCCCTCAAGTGCCACCAGCCCCACAAGTGCCACCAGCTCCTTGAATCACCAGCTCCTTGTGTCACAAAGAGCCCCCCGACTGCCACCAGCTCCCCGACTGCCACCAGCTCCTCGTTTCACCAGCTCCTTGTGTCACCAAGAGCCCCCTGAGTGCCACCAGCTCCTTGTGTCACTGGGCCCTCGTGCAGGAGAACCTGGGGGGGTCCCTTGGGGCTCAGTCCTGACCCCCCCTTTCCCCATTATCAGCTGGGACCCCCCTGTGAGAAACGGATCAGAATTGAAATTTTTATAAAAGTTTGTTAAGGGATAAAATCCTGGTGCTAATTGCCAAAAGCTCCCCGTTAATTAAACCATGTTCTTTAGATTCTGTTACATCACAGAGGTTCAGCCATATTCATAATATATTATTGATTTAAAAAATAGATATGAGTAATAAAATAGAAATATATATTTTATAAAATATTTTACATTAATATGTTTTATACCAACAGAATCTATATTATATTTTTATATATTATTATATTAATTTATTATATTATTTTAAAATAATATTTTATATTAATATTTTATATATGCATAAATATACATATATTTTTATATATTCTGTATAAATTATTTTTCAACATTCCTGTGAGTTCAGATGTCCTTTTGTTTGGTTTTAATCTTTGATTTGCCTTCACCACATTTTGTAGATTAAACCAATTTATTTTATTTCTCCTCGCGGTTCCATCGTGTCGTGTTTTCACTCTCTGGTGACGAGAGAAGAATTCAGAAATTCTTTTTTTGCTGTTTTGGCACTGGGATGGAACTGGGGACACTGGGACACAACTGGGGACACTGGAATGGGGACACTGGGACAGGATGGGAGACACTGGGATGGGACTGGGCTGGCGACACTGGTCTGGTGGCACTGGGATGGTGGCGCTGAGACAGGACTGGGGACACTGGGACACAACTGGGGACACTGGGACAGGGACACTGGGATAGAACTGGTGGCACTCGGATAGTGAAAGTGGGACACACCTGGGGACACTGGGATGGAACTGGGGACTCTGGGACACAAATGGGAACACAGGGACACTGGGACAGGATGGTGACACTGGAGTAGGACTGGTGACACTGGGCTGGTGACACTGGACTGGAACTGGGGGCAGTGTGAGGGGACTGGTGACAGTGGGATGGGGAAACTGGGAAGGGACTGGGGACACTGGGACAGGGCTGGGGCCCCTGGGCTGGCACTGGGCTGCTGATGGCAGCATTAATTAATGAACCCCGCAAGCCCCGGCTGTTTGCCAAGGCCAATCTCTTTTTCATTCCGTCAGGCAGGGGAACCCTTCCCATTGCTCCTTTGGTCTCTCGGTGCCGCTTTGATCTCCCCGCAGAGCCAGAGCGAATGTCCAAGGAATGGCACCCGGGGGAAAGGGGCGGGATGAGGGGATGTCACCCCAGGCCCAGCCCCCCGCAGGGCCATGGCCTGCTGGTGGCCTGCTGGTGGCCAGGTGACACCGCCATGTCCCCTCCCCCTGCTGGGCCACCTGGCAGGACACGGCCACCACAGGCAGGGCCAGCAGCAGGTGACCGTCCTCAGCCACCCCCAGGGACACTGTGGGGACAGGGGAACACCGCACAGGTGGCACCAGGGACATGGCGGTGCCACCCATCCAGTGCCACCAGTTCAATCTCAGTCTCACCAGTTCAATGCCAGTGTCCCTGTGCCATTGCCACCAGTCCTGTCCCGGTGTCTCCAGTTCCACCCCAGTGCCACCAGCCCAGGGCCACCAGTCCAGTGTCCCCAGGGCTGCCCCACTGTCACCACCCAGTGTCCCCAGTTCAATCCCAGTGCCACCAACCTAGTGTCATCTTTCCAGTGCCACCAACCCAGTGTCCCCAGCTCCGTTCCAGTGTCCCCAGTTCCACCTCAGTGTCCCCAGCCCTCTCCTCCCAGTTTCCCCAGTCCTGTCCCAGTTTGCCTGCCCCATGTTCCCAGTTGTGTCCCAGTGTCCCCAGTTCCATTCAGTGTCACTAACCCAGTGGTACCAGTTCAATCCCAGTGCCACCAGTCCAATCCCAGTGCCACCATCCCAGTGCCACCAGTTCAATCTCAGTGTCCCTGTGCCACTGCCACATGTCCAGTCCTGATGTCCCCAGTGCTATCCCAGTGGTACCAGCCCAGTGCCACCAGTTGAATCCCAGTGCCACCAGTTCCATCCCATTACCTCCAGTTCAATCCCAGTGCCACCAGCCCAGTGCCACCAGTTCCATCCCATTGCCTCCAGTTGAATCCCAGTGCCACCAGCCCAGTGTCCCCAGTTTCCCATCCCAGCCAGGGTTTGCAAGGGGAAATCTCTCAGTGACAGCGCCTTGGAGCAGCTCCCTGGCTGTGCTCCCCTCCAGGAACGTTGGGGTGGCTTTATTGACCCCTCGTGCCTCAGTGGGGTCAAGTGATGTGTCTGACACAGAGTCCAGATCAGCCCGGGCTGATTTATACAGAGGGTATTTATTTATTTATTTATTTATTTCTAGGCTGTACGGGGCACACATGAACTGATAGATTATATTGCACCAGCCAGCAGCTACAAGGAATCATTGATAATCAATATCAGTATCAAATATGGTATCAAATTGCTGGTGATCAGTAACAATGTGCAAAAGGCAATAAGAAAGTGCAAAAGGCAATTATTAAATTGGCATTTCTGACCCGGCTGTGCTGCAGGCACAGCAGAAAGCTGGAAGCTCTTGAGGGGACTCATTCACCCCTGTCCCCTGTCCCTGACTGTCCCCAGAGTGTCCCTGTCTGTCCCTGAGTGTCCCCAGTGACATCACCCCAGGAATTCCCATCAGGATTTGGGACAATTTCAATGAAAATTCCCAGAAAATTCCCCAAATTTGCCTCCAATCCCAAGCAGGGAGGGGACAGGTGTCAGCAGTGATGTCCCTGATGATGTCACTGCCCTGGGCTGTGGCTGCCAGGTTGTCCCCAGCTGTCCCCCAGCGGGTGGCCTCGTCCTGCGTGTCTCCAGCCCGGGTGGTGGCGGTGGCCTCAGCGTTGGTCGCGTCCTCGCAGGCGTCACGGAGCTCAGCGGCCTCCCCGGTCAGCCGTTCCCAGCTCTCCATGACTGCGGCCACCGACTCCCGCCAGGCGCTGCCCGCGGCTCTCACATCGGCCCAGGTGGCCCCGGGCTGGCCCCAGTTCCATCCCAGTGCCACCAGTTCTGTTCCACTGTCACCACCCCAGGGTCCCCAGGGCTGGGTGTCCCCAGTGCCACCAACCCAGGGTCATCATTCCAGTGCCACCAACCCTGTTCCAGCCCAGTGTCCCCAGTCCTGTCCCAGTGCCACCAGTCCAGTGCTCCCAGTTCCATCCCAGTGCTCCCCCTGCCAGCCCAGTGCCAGCACCCCATTGTCCCCATACCAGTGTCACCACCCCAGTGTCCCCAGCTCCATCGCAATGCCACCAGTTCTGTTCCACTGTCACCAGTGTTTTGGAGGTTTTGGGGGGTCCCAGGTGGGGTTTGGGGGTCCTGGGGGCTTTGGGGGGTCCTGGAAGGGTTTTGGGGGGTCCCAGGTGGTGTTTGGGAGCTCAGTTAAGGTTCTGGGGGTGCTGAGGAGATTTGGGGAGCTCCCAGATGAGGTTTGGAGGTCCCAGGTGAGGTTTCAGGGGTCCCAGAGGAGATTTTGGGGGACCCAGGTGAGGTTTTGGGGGCCCAGGTGAAGTTTCCAGGGATTTGGGGCTTCCCAGTTGAGAATTCCCAAAGATTTGGGTTTCCCAGGTGAGAGCACAGGCCAGGGTCTCAGGGGGACCGAGGGCCTGGGGGCGTTTTGGGGGGGTTCAATCAATAGAGGGGGGGGTCCAGGGGGTGCCAGGGGTGGGTTTCTGGTGAGTGTAGGGGGTCCCCTGGATTTGATGCCTCAGGATTTGGCTTTTCTGTTTCTCAGATTCTGTGCTGCTTTACTCGCTGCCTCTGGGCTTCATATTAAGGGATGCTGAGCTCTGTTCCCAGAGCAGGGAGACAAAACAATTCCTGCTCTAGCTGGGGACCCAAGGACAAACAATCCAAACCTCAGGCCCAAGAGCATAAACAACCTGGACTGAAGAGAGAAAAACAAGAAGGATGGGACTTCATCAGCCAAAGCTACAATTGGACAATGAACTCCAAGATGCAAATGGACCAGAACTTATCAAAGTGACAGACCTCGTGACCGCTCGTCCATTTTGGGGCCATTTTGGGTTCATCTTGGGCGTAGCCCTGGCCGGGCTCTTGTTCTGCCCAAGGTGTATCCACGGAGGCCTTTGAACAAATGCCTGCTTTATTGTGTGCCTGTGCGTGGCCTGTGTTGCAGGTCAGCCTTCTGAAGGCATCAGCGCGTGGGGAGCACCAAGGGAGCCCAGGCAGGCGGGCAAGGGCTGGGGCAGAGGCAGAGGAAGGTGCAGCTGCTGCCCCCCAGGCCGCGGCAGTGGCGGGGCCCAGGTGCGGTGCAGAGGCTCCGGGAGGCCAAGAAGCTCGGCAGGAGCGGCAGAGGCGTGAGCGGCTGCAGGGGTGCTGTGTTGCTGAGGTGAGTGCGCTGGGAAGGGGTGTTTTGTGCTCGGCAGCGCGGGCGGCTGCGGGGCTCGCTGTGCCCGGGCTGGGGCAGCGCGGAGGCTGCGAGCAGCGGGCTTGGGCTGCACTGCTGGGGCTGGCGTGAGGCCGGCAGCGGTGGCGCAGGGGAGCGCTCCTGCCCCGCCACCCGGAGCGCCGCCCTTGGAATCCTGCTCCTTCTCTCTCTGCTTGGTTCTTTGAATTCCTGCTCGTGACTGTTAAAATGCGGTGTGTGTATTCTGCTGCGAGTGTTGTAGTGATAACATCCCGAGAGAGAGTCCCCTGAGATTCGTACTGAGAAACTGGGGAGAGCTCACGGGGGGGATGTGGGGGGGAGCCTTGTTTTTAAAATCCAAGCTTATTAAACTCTCAGAAAAGATCTGCCCGCGGTATGAACTAGAGGCAATCAGACGAGGCCCGAGTTTGGTAGTTTGGATAAGAGATCAATACCAAGTTTGATTTCCCGTAGACGCCAGGATAAATTCTCAGGGCGCTCAGGTGCGCTGGAGTGTGCGAGGCTCTTTATGGTGTCAGCATGTCAGCGGAGCCCCGCAGCAAAGCAACAGGAAGAGCAAACCTTAGTCTGAGAGGGAAAAGGGGAGAAAAGGAAAAAAGAGCCAATATTGGCAAAGAAAAGTAAAAGACAGGAGGAAGAAGACTTCGATCGAGTCGCTGCCGTCCTGAGGGCGGGGTCGGTCGGGTCCGGGCCAAGGCGTGCCCCCCCCCGCCGCCACCGCCGCCACGATCGGGGGGCGGGGGAGGCGCAGCTCAGCCGGGTCCCGGCCGGGGAAGGAGGAGAAAGGCGAGCCCGGGCAGGCAGGGATGCCGCCGCCGCCGCCCCAGGAGGAGGAGCCGGGGCAGAGCCTTGTGCCGGGAGAGGGGAGGGGATGGATGGCGGGCACAGCCCCCGGCAGCGCCCCGAGAGGAGGAGCCGGGGCAGAGCCTTGTGCCGGGAGGGCGGAGAGGGAGCCTCCCATGGCGGGAGGGGTCTCTCCGCTCCCAGCCCTGTCAGTTTCCATGGCGAGCCTGAGCGCCGGGAGCGGCTGCGGGGGATGACGTCCCCGATGCGGGCAGACGCGCAGCCCGGGTTGAAAGACGCAGCAAATCCTGCGTGGGGCTTCCTGGCATCGGGGGGAGGCAAAATAGATTATATGGTACAACAGAGTCAGCCGAGTCAGAGAGCTCTTGCTCAAGTAGCTCCGAGGAAGATGAAATTGATGAACTCATTGCAGAAAAGCCAACAAAGAGTGTAGCACCGTAGCGAAACTTGCTACATATAAAAAACCAAAAAACCCCAAAAAACCCCACCTGGTTTTACTAGCCCCACTACTGTTACACTAATATCCTGTGGTGTTCGTATGTCTGAGACGAAACACACGATAGAACTCCCGTTGGTCATCATCAAACAGCCTGGTTTATTGTCCAGGGCTTTCTTTTATAGCCCATTCCAAACTCCCGGGTCGACACAGCTCATTGGTGTATCTCTGTGCCCCCAGACTCTGAACCAATGCACTGCCTGCATCCTAGGAGAGCTCGCACTGACTGTGAGCTTCTGTCAGTCAGCCCAGAGGCTGCTTCGTGGAGCTGAGCTGGGCTGCTTATTATAACAACATTAATGGTAATGCTACAAATACTGTGCACCACCATCAACTAAGGCTTCATATTTTTGTGGCTCTGATGAGCCAGGCCATTGGATCCACACTGTCTAGAATTCTGGTTTTCCCGTGCCTCTCCCTGGCTACAGGCAGGGCCCCCCTAACCCTGGTTCTTATTTCTTTCCTGGGCATACATGGCAGAGGTACCTTCAAGGGGATCGGACAGATCACACCCGGCAGCTCGGCCATGGGAGGTTGGGGCTGCCTTCACTTTAGTGGAACTCCCTTGGTTGGTGTTTCCCTCCTTCAGTTGACTCACCCGTGCTGCCAGGACAGAAGTGTGTTTCCCCTTCCAGCTTCCCATGCCTTCCCTATGGTCATGCAGGGAGAACCACAGGTCAGCTTTTGGGGTGCACCCTCTCTTTCTAGCTGGGGGACGTTGGGCTCTGGCTTTGGGGCCTGTGGCTTGCACTGGTGCCCTGTGGGAATTGTTCTGCCTCACCTCCTCCCTCACCATCTCCCTCATCTCCTCTTTGAGTTCCTTAATCACAGCAGAGACATGAGCCTGCACTGGGCCATTGATCACACTCTCACAGTTTCTGAGCTTGTTGGCAGCAGAGCCCACTGTCTCTCGGTTGGTGTCGGCATCAATCGCTGCAATGAAGGTGGTGTATTGAGATGGCCCCAGATTTGCCAGACTCCGCAACATTTGCCCTGTGCCCCTGACCTTGTCGGGGTCATTATCATGCTGTCCATCCCTCCCAAAGAGTGCCTCCAATGCTGCCACTTCTCTCAGCTGTTGGATCCCTTCCTCAAGGGTCTTCCAGTGCATTCTGTGGTGGTGCTCCTGAATTCTGTCCCTGTGCACAAACCTCTCTCTGACACTCATTAAAAGCCACTCCCAGAGGGAAAGGGACCCTGGCTCCCTTACAAAAATCTGATTCATACCTGAGTCCTGGGTCAAGGCTCCCAAATTCCTTGCCTCACCACCCTCCAGTTTCACGCCTGTTCCCATAAGGGCCCAGACCCAAAGTAGCCAGGTTGTATAAGCCTCATGTCCCTGTTGTACAATGTCTTTGTGCAGATTTTGGAGACTTTCATTCATCAGGGACTCGGTGATGATCGCAACCTCTGGGTCTCCTGAGGGTTGTGAGGGCCCTCCCTTATCTGGGTGCTCTGATTTCATCTTAGATCTCCTTGTTTCTACAGGGCCAACTGCTGCTGGCTCTGACTGCCTTTGCAGTTCAGCTGGAACCGGGGCAGTTGTAACACCTGTAGGTTCCACTGCTGCACTGTTAGATTCTCCCTCTTTGAGGCACAGGGAGGGCTTCTCACCAGCTGGGGAAATATACTCCTTTAGCATCTGTCCCACCTCGTGTATCTCCTTCACCAGAACCCGCACCCAGTCTGGGTAGTTCATAGCTGAGGTGGGCTGTGGGGCAGGGTCAGGCTCTGGGGCAGCAGCATCCCTGGTCTCTGGGGTGGGCGTCAGGGTGGTTATCCAGGGTAATCTTCCCTTCTCTCTAAATGCTAAACAGAACAAGCCTATCAGCAACACCAGCCACTGTATGATATCATTAGTATTTAGAGTGGATCTGATCCCTTCAGAACCTGGTGGGGCAGATCCAAAGAGATCCACAAGGAGAAAATTCCCCCCAGTGTCATTTCCTTACAGTAGGTGCCATTATTAAAGTAACCCCAAAACCATCCAGTTAGGGTGTGATAGCTCTGAATCCATGTGCCTGCTTTCCAGAGGAAATTAAAGATCCATGAACTGCTCAACTTATTCACCCATACAACAAACGGAATTCTCATTTTCCCCTCAAATTCTCATTTTTCCACCCTCAATCTCCCTGCATTTTCCCCCGAAATCCTGATTTTTTTTCCTTAAACTCCCGTTTAAATCATCCTAAACACCCTTTCCCCAAATCCTCTTTGTGTCCCCCTCAGGCCATGGGAGCAGCCCTGGGGGTGTCCCTGGCCCCACACCTGGTGCTGCTCCCAGTAGTGTCTGGTCCCGCTCAGTGTCTTCAGTCACTGGGGCCACCAGGGCCACCAGGGCAACCAGAGCACCCAGAGAGACCAAAGAGGAGATGATGGATCCCCTTAAGTCTCCCCAGCAGGTTACAAATGTACTTGTGGGTGGCTCCCTCCCACAGCTGCTCAGCCTCATCTACCGTGGCCACCAAGGGCTCGGGGACATCGAGGGATGTGTCCGTTGTCCACTCCAGGGTGGCCTCGATGGCCCTGGGCAACGCTGCAGCTCCCAGGAGAACACGGTGTCTTTGTGACACGCGGCCACCAAGTCCCCCAGGGCCCCAGGGCCTCCTCCAACTGCTGTTTCCTCTTGGTGGCCACCATCCCCCAGCTGGTGAACACCACGGCCTCTCTCCTGGCCACGGTGGCCACCAGCACCTCATTGCTGGCCGCCACCACCCAGGCCTCGAGAGCAGCCATTGCCTCCATTTCCAGGGTCAGTGGCTGCTCCTGTTTCCCAGCCTCCATGTCTTCCCTTGCTCTTCTCAAGCCGGCGGCCGTGTCCTGCCAGTTCCTGGCCTGGATGGTGGCAGTGGCCACTGCGGTGGCCTCAGCAGTGGTCACCTCCCTGCAGGTGGCACGGAGCTCGGTGGCCTCCCTGGCCAGCCAGGCCCAGCTGTCCATGAGCGCCTGCACCGACTCCCACCAGGCGCTGGCCAGGGCTCTCACATCGGCCCAGGTGGTCCCAGGGGTGACCCCGAGGGTGGCCAGGGCCCAGCCCAGGGAGGGGACGCCACGGTGGCCCAGGCAGGTGACACTGTCTCTTACAGGTGGTTCAGGGTCCTACGGAGGTGCCAGGTGAATCTCCTCAGGTCCTGATGCAGGGAATTTGGGGACTCGTGCAGGCACTTGCCCCTGTATGTCCCCGTCACGGTAGCCAGCAGCTTGCCCAGGGTGGCCACCACGTCCACCATCACCTCCAGGTGTGGAGGGGACATCTGGGGAGGGGACAGGGGTGGTGGCAGGGACCTGGTGGCACTTGTGGCCTCCTGCGGTAGCCTCTGTGCCCTCTCATGCTCCCATTTGTCCCCTCCATGCAGGGTTCTGCTGTCCCCTCTGTCCCTTTTTCACACCCTTGTCCCCTCTGCCACATTCTGCCACCTCCCGTTGTCACCCCCCCATCTCAGGTTTCTGTGGTTGAGATGACCCCCGAGGTATTGGAATGTCTTTTTTTCCCCAGCCCTGCGACTGAAGAAGAAGTCAAGATTTGTCAATTCTGCTTTTTAAGGTAGTTTATTTTTTCTTATCTATCACATTCTTTCTCTGACCTGCTGAGGTCTGTCCAGCAAGTCAGGTTGTGGCACACTGCCTGCCCTTGCGGTGGTGGTAACTTTTTATACTAACAACTACATGTACTTTATTTACAATAATTTTCTAATACCTCTCACCTATGTTAGACAGTCTGTCTCTACTCTAAACCATTCAAAAAATGTCACTATCCCAGCAGAAGATGGAGGACAAGAAGAAGGAGAAGAAGGACAGGGCACACCCAGATGCCTCCATCTTGCTTCTTCAACCCCCATTTTAAAACCCCAGAATTCTACTTTTCCACCCTGTGACAAATTAACTATCATTCTGCTCCAACTCTTGTGGCTTGTAAATCTTCACACAAAGTTGGTAATTTTTTCCATGGCCTACAATCGAAGGCACAGGTGTCTTTGACTCTGTGCCAAGGTCTCTGAGCCCCTTGCCAGGGTCTCGAATCACCCAGGGCAGCCAGAGGAATGTCCTGGGTCCCAACAGGTTAATAACTTTTTGACACAACAACAATAACTTACAGAACTTTTTCAGTGCAAAACTATTTAAAAAAGAATTTAACTAGTGCAAACTTAGAAATCAGTCTCTGCTTCTAGCTGCTGCTCAGTTGTTTGTGCATTCTTCTTCTGGTGCCTTCTGCTGCTCTCGGATCGGCTGCACCTGTGGCTTGACATTCTTTGCAGGGACCCATTGAAGACCTGCATTTGCAGAAATGCACCCAAACCCCCTCCCCCAAGTCACAAGCGGATGGGGTCCTGAGATTTGTCCTGTCTCTGGATCCTTGATGAAGACTGGTGGCCTTTGCTTGAGCTTTGCTTGACTGGTATTGCTGAAATGTCTGAAAATTGGTGGTACCTGCTCCATAAAAGAATTCTTTAAGAAGTTAAAAACATATACAGCTTTATTCAGCCTCTCTATTGTAGAAAGCACTTCTGTCCCTCCCGTTTGCCTTTCAAGGCTCATTTTCAGTGACCTGTGTGCTCTTTCTACAATAGATTGGCCTGTGGAAGAATGTGGAATACCTGTGGTGTGTTTGATACCCCAGGTTTTGAAAAACTCCTGCAGTTTGTTAGAAACGTAGGCGTGTCCATTGTCCATTTTGACTTCTTGAGGAATACCTAAGGATGCAAGTGCTTGTAAGAATTGTTTATTTATATCTCTGCTTCTTTCTCCTTGATGTGCAGAAGCAAAAATTGCTCCTGAGAATGTGTCCATTGATACATGTATGTGTTTGAACCGTGCAAATGACTGATATTGAGTGGTGTCCGTTTGCCATATCTGCAGGCTGTTTAAGCCTTGAGGGTTAACTCCTGTTGCTATTGCTGGTATGGCCAATTTCTGGCAATCTGGACATGACTGAACAATTGCCTTTGCCTGATTCTGAGAGATGTTAAACATTCTTACTAGAGCAGGTGCATTTTGATGATAGAAAGCGTGGCTCATCCTGCCTTGTTCAATAACATTAGGAAGTGTGTGCTGGATTGGCATGGCTAACAAATCCGCCATGGAATTGCCTTCTGCTAGGAAACCTGGAAGAGAAGAATGTGAGCGAATGTGCATTACAAAGTAAGGTTCCTGTCGAATGGAAAGAAGGAAGATTAATTTTTTGAGCAAAGTGTATAACTGATCATTGGAAACCTCTTTTAGCAGAGATCCTTCTGCTCTCTCCACTACAACTGCAGCATAAATTGAATCTGTTGATAAATTAAAAGGAAATGTGAATTTTGAAAAGATTCGTACAACTGCTGTTAACTCTGTAATTTGTGCAGAACCATCTACTTCTTCAAAATCTGATCCCCATTTTTTTTTTCCTCTGGATTTTGCCAAGCAATCACAGATTTTTTTTTTTTTTTTTTTTACTTCCCAGAACCATCTATAAAAAATGTGATTGCATCTAGGGTTGCATGACTTCTTAAGGGCTTATGAATTAATTTTGAAGATGAACTTAATAGCTTATGTTTGGGACAATTGACTGAAATTTTTCCTGTAAAATTTTCTAGGGCAAATTGCATGGCTTCTGAATTTTGAATTAACCATTCCAAATAGATGGATGTGATAGGCAGAAAGATTTCTGCAAAATTCTTTCCTGCAAGGGAAAACATTCGGGATCTAGCCTTGATAATCAATTGCGATATAATTTCAGGCAAATTGTTACTATTTTACCCAGCTGACAAGATGGGAAAACCAATCTAAGATTATCAGGTGGTCCTTCTTCTCTAGATCCCACTGGAATATTAGACCATGAAGCTGTGGATTGTCTGCTAAAACTGCAAACAAAAAAGACAAGTTAGGATTATACCGATGAGCCTGGCGTGACTGGATGGCTCTCATCACTTTATCTAAAGCATTTTGGGCTTCTTTGTTAAATTCTCGTGGTGAGTTTAAAGCTGTGTCTCCCTTCAATAGATCAGACAGAGGGGCTAAATCTTGATTTGAAATGCCTAGTAGTGGACGAAGCCAGTTCAGAGTCCCTGCTAGCTGCTGCACTTCAATCAGTGTCTTTGGATTTGTCCTTAGCTGGAGTTGTTGTGGAATTACTGTTTGTTCTGTGATCCTGTATCCTAAATATTTCCAGGGAGGAAGTGACTGTATTTTTTCCTTCGCTACTGTGAGTCCTGCTTCTCCCCCTCCTGTTTGCACCAAGAACACTTCTTTTGCAGCCCTGTCCATGGTCCGTCACATGCAGTGAAAAAGGCATGGCAAAAGGAGCAGAATTACAAGCCCTACTAAAATGTAAAAAGCTGTTTTCAAAAGCTCCTTCCACAATGGTGAAAGGTCAAAGAAATCAAACACACCATTCAACCAAGATCCAGTAACTTCTCTAAGTTTGGCTATACCTTCTTGCAATTGATTTATGTTTTCATGAATTGATTTTGAATGATCTGACAAGTTCGTGCAGCACATTCCTCCAGACTCTTCACTCCTGTGCCCATGTGCCAGCAATAAATAATCAATTGCTGCCCTGTTTTGAAGAGTCGCTCATCTTACACTGTTGACATCTGTTAACATGTCACTCAGTGCAAGAGAGGTGGCACGAGCGTGTTTGCTCAGCCAACAGCCCATGTGATCCAGTTGAGTCAAGGCTACTCCTGATGCTGTTTGTGGTGAGAATATTGCAACCGCAATTCTCTGAGCCTTGTTCCACGTGTGAACATTGTCATCACAAACTGGATCATACTGCTTGACTGATCTTTTCCCTCTCTGTTTCTGCTCTCTTAAAAATGTCAAGTTGGGTGTTAGCAATGAAAGCTTTCCAATGCTGCATGGACCACCTTTGACATTTGCAGGGGTAGCAGGCCAAATTCTGTCCCCACAAATGAAAAAGATTCCTCGCGGCAATTGCGCTGGAACTCGGAGGGATGGTTTGTCTGACGCCTTGGTGTAATTACACCAAGAGGAAGCATTTCTATAAATGAAATTGTTTGGGATGACATTTATCATTTTGTTCTCTGTTTGTGTCACTCCTGAAAAACCGAATTTTATGCAAAATTTCATTCTCACTGAAGCGTGAATTTCCAGTTTCTGAGGCTCAAAAGGAGCCACAGGAAGAAATTGTGTCCAAACATCCCATCCATCCACAGGATTCTAAATGACCTGCGAAACCTTGGGAGGGATGTCCTTTGGAACTGGCCATTCGTCCATTGGCAACCCTACCAAACGCATTGAAAATGGTTTTTTCAGCCTTGAGTGTGTCAAGCAAATGGTGTCCAAACCTGCTGCATTGGCCAAAGTTTCCCAGACATTTTCTTTTGGTTGAATTATGGGCAAATCTGCTGCAATGCCTAAGGCAATTGGTGAAAGAATGAAGCATAAGAACAACATCTGATTGGGCTTCAGGCTCATGGCTTCACTCCCAGTGGGAATCTCTGCAACGCAATGACACCCAAGTCCCGAAAGAAGCCCTGAGTCATTGAACTCCTTATATGCTGATCAAAGATATGTTCATGGTCTTCACATCTGTTCATGTTTGTGTGCTTGCTTCTTTGTTTTCGGGGTCAGTGTCTGTTTGCATCTGGGTCTGGTAGGGCTTCATGTGTCTCAAAGAAACCCACTTTGGTCCTTGCTCTGTGGAGACACAAGTGAAACCCTTGCCCCAAGTTATTAATTTGAAAGGACCTTCAGTTTGTCCTGTCTCTGGGTTCTGGATCAAAATGAAAAGATTCTCACCTAGTTTTGCCAGTGTACTATTTGAAAAGTGTCTAATGATTGGTGGAGTGGGCTCTGAAAAAGAGCTGTTTAGAAAATTCAATACGTATACAGCTCTGTTCAACCGCATGTGAGGTGTTGCTTCTGCCTCCCCCCATTTCTGTTTGTGCAGAAGGGATTTCAGGGTGTGATGTGTTCTAGCAATGATTGCCTGACCTGTGGGAGAGTGGGGAATACCAAAGGTGTGTCTGACACCCCACTTTTTCAGAAATTTGTCGAGCACTTTCCCTATATAAGTTAGACAGTTATCTGTTTTTATTTCTTGTGGCACCCCTAATGATGTAAATGCTTGCAAAAAATGTTGACAGGCATGTTCTGTGGTTTCTGCTGTGTGCAACGATGCAAAAATTGCTCCTGAAAAAGTGTCAACTGAAACATGAATGTTTTTGAGTTTCCCAAAAGATGGCTATTTTGTGACATCAGCTTGCCACAATTGGAGACTGTGCAATCCTCTTGGATTGACTGCTCCTGTGGGTGCAGCTGGTTGCACAAGCCCTGCACTTGTAGCATTGTCCTCCAGAATTGTTCTTCTTTTGAAGCGTTGAGAGAACTTCTTTGAAGTTCTCATTTTTTGCTTTGATGATTTTCTCCATCTGTTCCCCCCAGGATGGACGCAACATGTTGAGGTGTTCCCACCTTGCTGCACGCTTCCACCATCTGTTGGATCGGTGAGAGAAATGCAGCATGCAATATGAGTGATCAGCAAGTCTCAAACTTTATTGATAGGCACACATATTTATATTGGTGTTCATGAGACTAATACATATTGCAAAAGGCGAGCTCATTATTGATTAGTTACTTATCAGCCAGCTACACCTACTTTTGCATTCTTGTGGATATACTGTTACAGCTTTTCTGCTTTTCTTCATATTTCTAACCAAAGATCTTCCTCCTTATCCTGCTGTTGCACCAAGGGCACAGTGTCCTTGCCTTATACTGACTGCTGACTCCTATACTTGTCTCCTTCTTGCTTAACCAACGGTATTATGTCTATGTGGCCTTTCTCAGCTAGCCAACTGTCCACAAAATCCTCCACAACCATCTCTGCCAGAGAGGGTTGGCCTGGCATTGCATTGATGACTCGTTTGCATTCGGGATTAGCATTGGCAAACGCAAGGCTTCGAAGTAGATGTGCTTTCACTGCATCCTCAGTTACTTGTCTGTCCACCGCTTGTGTGAGACGATCGATGCATGAAGTGAAAGGCTGAGAGAGACCTTGCTTCGCTTCTGTGTAAATGCCTTCTGGAGTTCCACTTGGTTGAATTTGCAAAACTGCCCTTTGGGCTGCCTCTCTGACATCTGCAATCACATCTCGAGGCAATTCTGCTGACTGATCTTCAGGTTTGTCATGGGGTTCATCTCCTGCTAACTGAGCCAATGTGAGACTTGCATGTGGCCCTCCTGCATGTCTGTTTCTCAGCTGAGTGAGAGCCCTTTGCCATCTTGCATCCCACAGCAGGAGTTGTGAATCTGTAAAAATTGTCAAGGCACTGTACCTACAGTTGAAAGGCACCAAGTCGTAATTGTTGAAAATGCCTCTCAAAAGCTGCTTGAAATATGGTGAGCCAAGTCCTTCTTTTCTTGCAGCTTCTAATAAGTCTTTCAAGACTTGATGGTCCAAAGGTTCCCATCTAGGGTTTTCATTTCTTCTTGTCTACCTCACTGGCATTGCAACGCTGTCTGTATCTAGTATTTCATGACCTCTGTCTTGCAGTGCTGTCCTTCTGACGTTTGCCCAATTTGTTGATGATGCATCTCTTAGAATATTTCTGGGAATTGAAACCAAATCCATGCCCGTATCTGGTGAGATTCAAAATTCACCTGGATGCACCTTCTTCTGGCCTGAAGGTTGCATGCATCCCAGGCACCCCTCCCCCTTCTGTCTGAGGTGTGATGAGAAGGGTTTGTGGTTGTGGGTATCGGGGAAATGAAGAGGCAGTGGTTGAATCCACTCTGTGTGTGGCTGTAGATGAGGTTGATGTAAAAAGGGAGCTGCCATCTGGCTCTGGTGAGGAGGGTTGAGGAGAGTGTGCATGACGTGATTGAAATTCATGAGCACATTTCTGAAGCTGGAGAAAGAGCTACCTTAGAAAGTCTTTAGAAAATGAGAAAAGCTTTGGGTGGGCAGGCTGAGGAACTGGATCGTCGCCCTGAAAGCCAAGCCTTTGGAGCAGGCATGGAAAAAGCTGAAGTGCTGCCTGCTGTGGTCCAAAAGCCTGGTGGTTCTTGGGATGACATAGGAATGCCTTGTCCAGCTGTGATGGATACAATATTTCCGCTGCTGATATCCTGGGCTTGTGGGAGTTGTTGTTCTGGATCATCCCTGGTTTGAGCTCTAGTCTCCTGTGCAGTGTGTGTTGTGTCTTGTTCCGACACTTCCCATTTGCCTGGGAATATGATGATGGTATCTTGCTCTTCTTCTGAAAGGGATGCTTTGAGGGCTGGAATTGCCTGTGGTTGAGTGAGAGGCTCTTTAATTACAATTATCTCGCAGCCTTTTCGAATTTGCTGTAATGGTGCTGTTGTTCCAGAAGGCCCCGCTGTTGCTCCATGGATCGGCTGCGAGCCGCTTCTCGCAGCGGCACCGGCAGAGGCTGCCGCGGTTTGCGATGCTTTGAAAGCCTCCGCTCGGTGCGGATGGGGCGGGGTGGGACGCGCCTCCTCGGGAGATGATGGCTCCCCGAGCACGGCGATGCTTGACCACTCCGACCGCTGGCGAGGCACGGCTGCCACTCCGGTGGAGGAAGGAGGGGCAGCTGCCACCTGGGCGGAGGAAGGAGGGGCAGAGGGTTGGCTTGGGGTGTGCTGGGAGCTGTCCCTGGCATGGACTGAGAATCCACCTCCCGACAGGAGGGGTGGGTGGTGACATCAGACCCACTCTCTGTGGGTCCCGCTCTTCATGCCTCAGTTCTCAAAAATTAATCAACTCTTTCAGGAAAACAAACCAGTTTCACACTTCACACTCAACCTGTGCTACACTTACAACTTTTGACGCTGGATAGCAGTGTTGCCTCAAAAAATAGACCACAGCTCCTAAAACGATTACAACACCACAATCTTATTATTCCCATGGGAAACACTTAATGCAAAATAACAGTATGCAAACACACTACACTAAAGCACTTAACCTCTATATTTCAAATTCCACAAATAAGCAGCTGAACAGCAAAGCGCTGCCCGTGTAATTTCTCAGAGTCTGAACCCTTTAAATGTGAACACTGTGTGTTGCAGTAAATTCTGCCCTCCCAACCAAAAAACACAAACACACACATGCACACACACACACACACACACACACACACACACAGAGTCACACTGGAGAGGGGATTTATTAAGCATCATGCACCCCACTCGCTTTGTTTTTCTCTGGCTGTTTCACTCACCTGAAAATGGAGCCGCAGGTCCAAACTCCCACTTGCATCGTGCTAACAGCACGTCTCAACAAACACTTTCACAATCGTTCTCACACTCAGGACACATTCACAATAGCATAACAAGTTTAGACCAGGATTTGCCCTTATGACTGCTAGCCCCAACTGGTAGCAAACTGAGCCCTCTACGGCAAAACAAATGACAAAGTCCCTTACTGTCAGCAACAGAAGCCCGAGCTCGGTACAACAGTTCAACAACTCTTTCTGCTGGCAACCAGACTAACCAGATTTCAACTGCAACTTCAGCTTGCAAGCACACTACAGAGGCACAAGTTGTACATGGGAGGTCTCCCACGACTTACCAAACGGCCTTTCCTGACCATGCCTTACAGGTCACTATTTAAAACCGTTTCAATTTTTAAACATACTGTTTTGTCCGGAGTTTTAGTAGTCAGGGGTCCTTGTCTGCTGCTGGATAAACAGTGAGGCAGCAAAGCCCAGTCTTCCAAGAATATCCTGGGGGTGCCCCGAAGGTGTCCACGACCCGAAGTGGTCTTACGGCCCAGCAGAGTCTCCTCCTGACTGGCTCGCCAATTGAATAGTTAAAACTGAAGATCACGGACAAAGACTCTCTAACTAGATAAAGTTAGAAAGTTGTGTGTTTATTAGGCAGGCGGGGAGCACAGGGGGGTTCATCCCCAAAATGCGTGAACACACAAGGCTTTTTGCTTTCTATTTATTTCCCAAAATAATACATATGCATAACTCTAGCACCTCCCATCCCTGCTTTGTATTAAAATGAGGTTATTAGTCCTTCACAGGTGCACAATTCTTCTCTTGAATGGGGTTGGTGGTCTCAAATTGGGTCAGTGGTCCCAGGGATGAAGTCAGGAAGGTCTTCATCAGGTCTCTGTGAGCCTCTGGCACAATCCACGGCCCCCTGCTTTGTGATGGATGAACATGGAGTGCAGGTGCTGGGCTTTGTTCTACTGGTTTCAGTATGTTCCTCTAATGGTTCACTTGCTCCACTTCCTTCTACAAATGAGCTCATAATATAACAATTAGCTTTAGCTTAAGCATCTAATAATCATTAACCTGTTGTTGATGTATCTGACTTCAATATGAATTGAAGTTCTCACCCTCAGCTAAAATCTTAACCCTTTAAAATCATATTCACATAGGGCTGCTTTCCAATTCAGGTTCATCCCTACGATGCAACATGAACCATCAGTGAAAAGAGCGAAGCGTGTTTCTTCTGCTGGCAGTTGGTTGTAGGGTGGAGCTTCTTCAGCCCATGTCACTTGTTCTTGTTCTTCTTTGTCAGTGAGACCAAAGTTTTCCTCTTCTGGCCAGTTTGTAATTATTGCCAAAATTCCAGGGCAATTCGTGTTTCCAATATGGGCACGCTGTGTGATGAGGGCAATCCACTTGCTCCATGTGGTGTCGGTGGCGTGGTGGGTAGTGGGAACCTTTCCTTTGAACATCCACCCCAGCATCGCTAGTCCAGGTGCCAGGAGGAGTTGTGCTTCCATGCCAATCACCTCCAAGGCAGCTTGAACTCCTTCATAGGTGGCCAAGATTTCCTTCTCTTTGGGAATGTAGTTGGCTTTGCAGCCTCTGTAACTTTGGCTCCTGAATCCCAGTGGTCAGCCTCGAGTCTCCCCAGGCACCTTCTGCCACAGGCTCCAGGACACACCATTATTCCCGGCTGCAGAGTAGAGCACGTTCTTCACCTCTGGTCCTGTCCTGACTGAGCCAAGGGCTACAGCACGAGTGATCTTCTGCTTGACCTGGTCAAAAGCTTGTTGCTGTTTGGGGCCCCAGTGGGAACTGTTCTTCTTGTGGGTACCCAGGTACGGGGGGCTTAAAATGTGGCTGTACTCAGGAATGTGCATTCTCCAGAAGCCTATGGTGCCTAGGAAAGCTTGTGTTTCCTTCTTGCTGGATGGTGGAGACAGTGCAGTGATCCTATTGATGACCTCAGTAGGAATCTGATGCCGTCCATCTTGCCAGTTTACTCCCAGGAACTGGATCTCTCAAACACGTCCTTCGACTTTGCTCTTCTTGATGGCAAAGCTGGCTTCCAGCAGAATCTGGATGATCCTCTCTCCTTTCTCAAACACTTCCATTGCTGTGTTCCCCCACACAATGATGTTCATCGATGTACTGCAGGTGTCATGGATCCTCACCCTTTCCCAGTGCAGCCTGGATCAGTCCATGGCAGATGGTGGGGCTGTGCTTCCACCCCCGGGGCACTCGGTTCCAGGTGTACTGCAGGCCCCTCCAGGTAAAAGCAAACTGAGGCCTGCATTCTGCTGCCAGAGGAATGGAGAAAAACACATTAGCAATGTCAACAGTGGCGTGCCACTTTGCTGCCTTGGACTCCAGCTCGTACTGGAGTTCCAGCATGTCCGGCACAGCAGCGCTCAGCGGTGGAGTCACTTCATTCAAGGCACAATAGCCCACAGTCAATCTCCATTCTCTGTCAGACTTGTGCACAGGCCAGATGGGGCTGTTGGAGGGTGAGTGGGTTTTGCTGACCACCCCTTGGGTCTCCAACTCACAGATCATTTTGTGGATGGGGATCATGGTATCTCGGTTTGTTCGGTACTGTCAGTGGTGCACTGTCAGGGTGGCAATTGGCATTTGTTGCTCTTCCACCTTCAGGACTCCTACTCTAGATGGTTTTTCTGATAGTCCAGGCAAGGTGTTCAATGGCTTGATGCCCTCTGTCTCTACAGCAGCTATTCCAAAAGCCCATCCGAGTCCCTTTGGATCTTTGAAATATCCACTTCTGAGGAAGTCTATGCCTAAAATGCATGGGGCCTCTGGGCCGGTCCCAATAAGATGTTTCTTCCACTCCTTTCCAGTCAGGCTCCCCTCAGCTTCCACTAAAGTAAAATCCTGTGATCCCCCTGTCACACCAGAACTAGAAACAGATTCTGCCCCCACATGTCTTGATGGGATTAATGTGCACTACGCACCAGTGTCGACTAAGCTTTATATTCTTGTGGTTCTGATGTACCAGGCCAATGAATCCACACAGTCCAAAAAACACGGATTTCCCTAGCCTCTACCTGGCCAGAGGCAGGGCCCCTCTAAGCCTGGTTATCCTTCTTTCCCTGGGCATATATCTTGGAGGTTCCTTCAAGGGGATCAAAAATATCGTCATCATCATCATACCTGGCAGTTCGGTTACGGGCCACTGGAGCTGCTTCCCTTTTGGTGGAACTTCCTCTCTGAGTCTTGCCTTCCTTCAGTTCACGCACCCATTGTGCATAGCAGCAGCAGATTTTCTATCCCATCTCCTCATGTTTTATTGGAGTTTACCAGTATTGCTGATCGGGACGTGCCTTGGCTTGTCGGGCCCCTGCAGCTAAGCCAAATAGCAGGAACTGTGGTGTTTCACCCCAGAGGTGCTTTAGGCTAGCTAGATGATGCAGCTGGGCACGTGAGAACAAGTTCAGGCATGCCGGAGCTCAGGTGGTGCAGGATAGAATTTCCTCTCGAAGAGGGTTCGTTCTTCAGGTTCCCTCTGACGGAGAAGCTTTAAGGCGCTGGTGAAGGAAGGAGTTGGTTCTGAAGGAGGGTTTTGATCCAGAGTTTTTATTCTTGGCTGCATGGCCCCTGAATCCAGCAACAGCTCCAACAGAACACTCCTACTGCAGGGTTTGCTCGCCCATTTAACCTGGGGAGGGGGAGGCAGGAAGGAATAGGAGGACCAGCAACCAGGTACAGGAGAGGAGATTCCAAGGGACAAAGGACACCTGGATTGTCCAATGCTCCCGGGGGGTAGGGGGCATCTTTTGAATCTGCCCAATCATTTGACGCCCTTGTGCCATTCCAGGATTGACAAGCAGTGCTCAGCAGTTTTTTGGGTAGGGAAGGAGAGGTGATTGACACACCTGGGGAAGAGATCTTCAGGGAGAAACCCAGGTTTCTAAGGCAGACCATGACATCACAACACAACAATGTTTTCTCTGCAATCACGCAGGAAGAACCACAGCTCAGCTAGTGGGGTGTAACTTCTCTCTCCATCTAGGGAACGTCTGCGTTGGATACCAGAACCTCTGATCTGTACTGCTGAGATTTGGAGAAAGCCCTCTTTAATCTCCCCCCTGAGTTTCTTGTGATTTTCCTCCATCTTGTCCTCTAATTTCTGCAGACGTGTTTCCACCACTGCAATTCTGGCATGTGTAGGTCATGTACAGGCATGTGCATATGCTCGGAGCTCCTTTGCCATATCAAGCACAGTCTCCTCACTGTCACCCCACTTCATTATTGCTAAAGCAGAAGCGTATTCTTGTGGCCCGAGTCATAAAAGTTTTCGCCACATGACGGATGTACATGGTACCAAGTCTGGATTTACAGTGTTTATGTCATCTGAGAAGCCAATCTCTGCCACTGCCGTTTCCCTTGTTCTATGGTCTTCCAGTGAATTTGCTGCATATAGAGGTCGTCTGCACACAGGTATCTTTGTGCTACACTTTCCAGGACCCATGCCCAGAGGCTGTGAGGGTTAGCCCCCCTCATCATTCCTTGGTCAATGACGGGATCATGTGACACAGATCCCAAATGCCTCGCTTCACTACCATCCAAAATTGTAGCCTTGCCTGCAGCATCCCAAAGACGGACTAACAAACTAATTATAGATTCATCAGGTCTTCGAGCATAGTGCTTTCTTAGGCCACGAAGGTCTTTCAGGGAGCAGGACTCAATAGTGGCTTCTGATCTTGTGTCAGTTACTTTAACTTTGGCTTTTGTATCAGTAATTGGTGTTGAGGGTCCCTCCCCCAGATCATCGTTGGTCACTGGCCGATTGGTTTTGCTTGTGTGCTTCTTTCCTGTGGCGACTGCCAGTGGCTTAGGGTCACTGTCTGGTTTAGCTACAGCCTGAGTCGCTGGGGTGTTGGCTGCAGCCTGAGTGACTGGGGTAGCTGCTGATTTATCTCCCTGCCCCCTGCCTCTGTCTGCTGCCCTACAGTATCTAGCAGTGTGCGATAAGCATAGGCCAGGGCCCAGCTTACTGCAAGGAGCTTTTTCTCCTTAGAGTCATCATGGCACTTCTCTTTCAGGTATTTCCCCACCTCAGCTGGGTTCTGAATTTGTTCACGTGGAAAATCCCAGGCTACAGGGTCAGAAAATTCCTTCAGGGTTTGGCCCATATTTTCCCATTCTCCACACCACGGAGGGTTTTCCACACCTGGGTCTACTGATGTGATTGCTGTGGTTGAGATGACCCCAAGGTGTTAGAAAGTCTCTTTTTCCCAGCCCTGTGAGCGAAAAAGAAGTCGAGATTCCTTGGCTCTGGTTTTCAAGGTTGTTTATTTTTTTCTTATCTAATACACTCTTTCTCTGACCTGCTGAGGTCTGTCTGGCAGGTGAGTTCGTGGCACACTGACTGCCCTTGGGGTGGTGTTAACATTTTATACTGAGAACTACATGTACTTTATTTACAATAATTTTCCAATACCTATCACCTATGTTAGACAGTCTGTCTCTACTCTAAACCAATCCAAAAGTGCCATCATAACAGGAGAAGATGGAGGCCGAGAAGAAGGAGAAGGACAGGGCACATCCAGATTCCTCCATCTTGCCTCTTGAACCCCCATCCTAAAACCCCAAAATTCTACTTTTTTCACCCTGTGACAAATTAACTATAAATCTACCTAAACTCTTGTGGCCTGTAAATCTTCACACAAAGTTGGTAATTTTTTCCATGGACTAAAATCAAAGGCACAGGTGCCTTTGACTCTGTGCCAAGGTCTCTGAGCCCCTTGCCAGGGGCTCGAGCCATCCAGGGCAGCCAGAGGAATGTCCTGGGTCCAAGAGATTTCTCCAAAAATAAAAGGTGCCAGCAACTACGACTGTTCATGCTCTAAGAGCCCCAAAGGCCACATCTGAACTGATACCCAGACCCTGGGGAAATGACTTCTTTTTCCCATGCAAAATGGCCTCCACTTGCAGCCAGTCGCCCTGGCATTCAGTGTGGTGCCAACCAGAAAATTTGCAAACTTTGCTGGATTTCTCCAAGACTGAGTGTGACAAAAACTAGGACCCTGCCTCCTCCCCCACTACTCCCCAGTGGGTCAAGGTTGCCAGTCACTAGGACCCCATATGGGTGCAGACCGAGTATGTTGTTCAGGCTGTTGTTCCATTCGGTGGTCACCAGATGTTGTTGTCAAGGCAGTCACTACACAAAGCAGAGACCGCAAGCAGTCTCAGATGGCAACTCTTTATTATCGAAAATGGCTGACCTTTTATACACTTTCTAATTGTTTATACTTCTTCTATCCCAACTATTGGCCATAAGAAATCAACATAACACCATTGGTGTAACAATGACTTCAGCTAACTTTCTAGAAATACTTTGCAAAGTTCTCTCCGTATCTTTCTTCAATTCCTCTCTTCTCTTGGTCTCTGATGCAGTTCGTTTGAGGGGGCCCCCAGGCAGTCCCTGGGGGTCCCCCCTAAGCTGTGTGTTTGCTGGTAGCAGCAGGCAGGCCAGGAGACTCCACACGGCTTCTGAGGGTGCTGATTAGATGAGGGTTTATTGGGGTCCCACCCCTGGGAGCAGAATGGTTTCTGAGGGAGAAGGGGGAGGGAGGGGGAGAGAGGGAGAGCCTAGGGGGAAAAGGGGCCAAGAGAGAGTCTCGTCTCCCTCACACGGCTTAAGAGGGAGATTCAAAGTGGGTGCAGAATAAGACTTGGGCCAATGGGATTACAGATACACGATACTGCAGGGGAGGATCACAGCTTGGAATAAACGGTACATTTTCGAGGGGTGAGACAGAGCATACCATTTAACTAAAATGCAACACCACATCCCTCCACCCCTCTGTCACCTCCCTCCTTCCTACTATGCCCTCCTGTCCCCTTTGCGACCTCCTCTCCCCTCCCGCCACCCCTGTGTCCCCTCTGTCCCTCATTGTCCCCTTTCACCACCACACCGTGTCCCCTCCCGCCCCCCTGTGCCAGGATTGCCGCACCTCGCTGGGCTCCATGGCTGCTGGGGACACTCCAGGGACATTCTGAGACACTCCAGGGCCACTGCGAGGACACTCCAGGACACTTTGGACACACAAGAACCTGTCCCGAGCCCCTGTCCCAGCCTGTGTCACCGCCCCAGTTAAAACGCGGGCTGAAGGGGCTGAGGGGAGAGGTGATGTCACCCCCAGGCTCCAACACCCACCACTTCCCTGCTCCTCACAGGGCCATGGCCCCACTGGTGGCCCGCTGGTGGCAAGTATTCGTTCAGCATGTTTGATTTGATTCCCTTGAACTTCCCTTCTGAATTTCCATTCACAATTCCTCTCTCCTTCCAGATGGCTCCATGGGTGTGGCCAACACTAAATGCATATTTAGAGTCAGTCCATATATTTCCCTTCTTTACTTTGCTCAGTTCTTGGGCTCTCGTCAGGGCCTTTGCCTCGATCACCTTGTCCTGGGTAGTCACTGCATGGCCTGTCATCCTCTTGCCATTTTTCATGAAACTGCTCCCATCTAGAAAAAGTTCCCAGTCTGGTTTCTCTAGGGGCACGTCTTTCAGGTCTGGTAGGCTGGAACAGACTTCTTCGATAGTCTGTAAACAGTCATGTTCAGGCTCACCATCAGTTAAGATGGAGGACAAAACCATGGCAGGGTTAACAACAGAAGTGGTTTTCAAGGTAACATCGTCCTGCTCTAATAACAGGGCTTGATATTTAAGCATCCAAAGAGCAGATAACCAATGTTCCCCCTTTTATTCGAGTACAGCCGCTACTGCATGGGGTACACACACTGCAAGGTGTCGCCCCAGGGTGAGTTTTCATGTCACCCTTGCACCAGAATGACACAAGAACAGATGAGAGACCAAATTGTAAAAGGAGAAAAAGAAGCTTTAATACAAAGGATTCTCCGGCTTATACAGACCGACACAATAGATTCTACTTGATTGGCTAGTTAATAAAAACATCTTTCTCACACACCGTCCTTGAGAAGAACAGAAAAGCAAAGTGGAAAAAGACCACCTGCAGATTGTTGATGCCAACAAGTTATCACATTCCTACAACTCCCTAAAAATTCTCACAAGCCACTGTGAGAAGCAATTGCCATTTCTCTTTCCCTTACCAGGCTGGCATGTACACACTGTCCCCTCCAGGTGGCCTCCCACACCTGGCTGGTGGCCACCACAGCCTCTTCCATGGCCTCAACGTCGGCCTGCAGGCGTCGCAGAGCTTGGAGGCCTCCCCAGACAGCCAGGCCCAGCTCTCCTCGAGTGCAGCCACTGAGTCCCGCCAGTCACTGGTGGTGCTTGTCACATGGGCCCAGGTGATCCATGGGGTGGCCTCGAGGGCAGTCAGGGCCTGGCCCAGGGCGGTGACATGGCCATGGTTCAGGGAGATGACACAGCAGTAACACAGGGACAGGACAGCAGGGCCCACCCAAGATACCTTGAAACTCTTCGAAAATATCGTTCACCACGGCTTGCGGATCTTGCCCATCCAAAACTTTCATGAAGGCTTCCCCATACCTGGTGAATCTGCCTGCCGACAGTCCCGTTTTGATGGCTTCACAGTATTGGAGCTTCAATTGTCCCTCCTTTGGCAACTTAGCAGACCTGGAACGGTGTTCAATCCCCATCTCACCTTCGGGCCCCACCTGACCTTTCACGGAGGCACCTCTCCCCAGAAGGCGCTTTTCATCACTGATCTGCTTCGCCGTTTTAGATGGAATATGCTCTGCAATAAGTTGGTTAATATTGCGACTACCAGCAAACCTCTCCACCAATTGTACCAGGACAGCCTCCCCCTCATCAGTCCATACTCTTTTGTGGGCCCCTCTGACTGATGACTCTTTAGGATGAGAGGTGACAGTCCCCTCCAAATTTCTCACTAGAGGATGCATTATCCTCTTGTGTTGGCCCAGGCCAATCTTGGTGGCAAATCCACGTTGGCAGACCTCACAGACCCATTCGCCAGTGGGAGCCACACACTCCATCCCTTTACAACATGGGACGTGACAGGCGGCACTGTGGTAATTAAGATTTTGTTTACCACATTTGGAGCACTTCAAGATGACCTTCTTCTGCCCATGTGCCCTCTTTAGATGGTCAATCAGCCCAACATCCTAGTAAAGCGGGTCGCACAACGAGGACAAGATGGCTTTTTGTCAGGGATGGAAACGACAGGTGTTCTGGTGGTTGCTCCATCACCACTGGACCCGGGAGGAGCCTCCAGTGTTTTTGGCTATTGGGGTATTGGGGACCTGCCACTTGAAGTTGTCCAGGGCCATCTGCAGAGCCCATAGGGACACAGCCAGCAGCAGGATGTCCACATCCAGGCCGGCCACAGTGGCCACCAGCTCACCCAGGGTGGCCACCAGGGGTTACAGCAGGGCTGGGGACAGCTGGGGAGGGGACAGGGGAGATGACGGGGCCCTCATGGCACTTGTGGCCTGTAGCCATGATATTTTATGAAAATCCTTTTGCCAGGATTTTCTTCTCCTGAGAAGCTGAGAGGGCCTCAGGAACAAATGCAAACAAATTACTATCTGCTGCTGTGCAATGCAACAGGTGCTTCCTTGATTGGTCGATGTCAGATGTTTCTACTTAATAACCAATCAAGGATGCAGCTGGTTCAGACTCTCTGGTCAGTCACAAGACTTTGTTATTCATTCCATTCTATTCATGTCTTGCCTTCTGATGCATCTTTCTCTCTGTTCTTTTAGTATAGTTTTAGTGTGGCATTTTTAATACAGTATATATCATAATATAATAAACCAGCCTTCTGAAAACATGGAGTCAAGATTTCTCATCTCTTCCCACGTCCTGCGTGCCCAGAAAGACCACAGTGGCCTCCTGTGGTGGCCCTGGTGCCCTCCCGGGGTTCCCTTTGTCCTCTCCCTGGAGCTCTCTGCTGTGCCCTCTGTCCCTTTGCCATCCCCTTGTTCCCTCTGCTACTCCCTGCCACTACCCTCGTCCCCTCTGCCACCCTCCGACCCCCCCTGCTGTCCCCTCTGCCATCCTCGGTCTCCTCTGTCACCTCCCCCCTTCCTGCTGCTATAGATGCATATTATAGTATTGGCTTTTCGCAAATATTAAGATGAATGCCATATGTATAATGTTAAAATAACTTTGCTTTTATTTCTGCTATTAACAAAACCTTAGACATAGTAATAATGGTAGCTGATCTAGTTAGGAGTGAACTGTCTGTTTGGTCAGGATAACATCCAGTGAACATGTCATGAGGACCCTGCTATTGATATGCCAACTATCAGCACTCACCGTCTGAAGAAAGGATGGACCAAGGGCCAGTCTGGAAGTGATCAAGAGAGGGAACCAAAACCACAGCCAAGAAACACACATGCTCTGAAAAGGCAGACCTGAGGAGGAGCCATGCTAAACAATTCCTAGAACATGTCAACTAGTTTATGGAAAAGTTTAAATATGCATAATTGTTTATGAATATTCAACAGCTGATGCAATAGAAATGGTATAAAAAGGGTGTTTCCCAAACTAGCAGGGGTGCTCTTGGCTGAGTGCCAATATTCACAGGATTCACAGAAAGACTAGGTTAGAGGAGACCTCCAAGACCATCGAGTCGAACCCATGCCCTGACACCTCAACTAAACCATGGCACCGAATGCCACTTCCAGTCTTTGTTAAACACATCCAGGGATGGTGACTCCACCACCTACCCGGGTAGACCATTCCAGAACTTTATCACCCTTTCTGTAAAAAGCTTTTTCCTAATATCCAACCTATATTTCCCTTGATGCAGCTTGAGACTGTGTCCTCTTGTTCTGTCAGTTGCTGCTTATGGAAAGAGACCAACCCCACCTGACTACAGCCACCTTTCAGGAAGTTGTAGAGAGTCTAAGGTTGCCTCTGAGTCTCCTTTTTTCCAGACTAAAAAACCCCCAGCTCCCTCAGTTGTTCCTCACAGGGCTTGTGTTCCAAGCCCCTCACCAGCCTCGTTGCCTCCTCTGGACATGCTCGAGTGTCTCAATGTCCTTCCCAAACTGAGGGGGCCCAGAACTGGACACAGCACTCAAGGTGTGGCCTTACCAGGGCCAGGTACAGGGGAAGGATGACCTCCCTGCTCCTGCTGGCCACACTATTCCTGATCCAGGCCAGGATGCCCTTGGCCTTCTTGGCCACCAGGGCACACTGCTGGCTCGTGTTCAGCTGGCTGTCAACCAGCACTCCCAGGTTCCTTCGTGCCTGGGCACTGTCCAGACACACTTACCCCAACCTATAGCTCTGCAGGGGGTTATTGTGGCCAAAATGCAGGGCGCGGCACTTGGATTTATTAAAGTTCATCCTGTTGGACTCTGACCATCCATTCAACCATCCCAAGTCTGTCTGCAGAGCCCTCCCACCTTCCAAAAGATGGACACATGTTCCCAGCTTAGTGTCATCCGCAGATTTACTAATGAACGACTCAATCCCCTCATCCATGTCATCAATAACAATACTAAACAGAACTGGTCCCAGCATGGAGCCCTGAGGGACACCACTGGTGTTTGCCCCCAGCTGGATGCAGCAGCATTGACCACCACTCTCTGGGCCCAGCCATCCAGCCAGCTCTTAACCCAGCACAGAGTGCTCCTGTCCAAGCCATGGGCTGCAGCTTCTCCAGGAGTGTGCTGTGGGAGACCATGTCAAAGGCCTTGCTGAAGCCCAGGTACACAACATCCACAGCTCTTCCCACATGCACCAGGAGGGCCACCTGGTCATAGAAGGAGACCAGGTTGGTCAGACATGACCTACCCTTTGTAAACCCATGCTGACTGGGTCTGATACCCTGGCCATCCTGTAAGTGCTGTGTGATAGCACTCAGTATGAACTGCTCCATTATCTTGCCAGGTACTGAGGTCAGGCTAACTGGCCTGTAATTACCAGGATCCTCCTTCCCACCCTTTTTGTGAATGGGTGTCACATTGGCCAGCTTCCAGTCATCTGGAACCTCACCAGTGAGCCAGGACTGCTGGTAAATCATGGAGAGCGGCTTTGCAAGCTCATCCGCCAGCTCTCTCATCATCCCGGGATGGATCCCATCTGGTCCCATGGATTTATGAATATCCAAGCCGCTCAGCAGTTCTCTGACTGCCTCTTCTTGGATAATGGAGGGACCATTCTGTTCCCTGGAATCAATCAACCAACACAAGAGGACAGTTGTCCTGGGGACAAGCTGTCTCACCACTAAAGACTGAGGCAAAGAAGGCGTTAAACACTTCTGCCTTCTCCTCATCTGCAGTTACTAAGTTCCCTCCCTCATCCAGTAAAGAACAAAGGTTGATCTTACCCTTCTTTTTACCATTAATGTATTTGTAAAAACATTTTTTATTATCCTTTACAGAAGTTGCCAATTTAAGTTCAAACTGAGCTTTGGCCTCCCTAATTCTTTTCCTACATGCTCTATCAGTCCCTTAAATACTTCCTCAGAGACCTGACCCTTCTTCCAAAGATGATACATCCTCCTTTTATTCCCAAGTTCTTTCAAAATCTCCTTGCCCATCCAAGCTGGAAGTTTGCCTCATCGACTTATCTTTTGGCACACAGGGACAGTCTGTTCCTGTGCCCTCAAGATCTCTGCTTTGAAGCATGCCCACCTTTCCTGAACTCCTTTGTTTTCAAGGGCTGCTTCCCAAGGAACTGTCTGAATGAGTCTCCTGAATAGGCCAAAGTTTGCCCTCTGGAAGTTCAATCACAGAATCACAGAATAATGTGGTTGGAAGAGACCGCTAAGATCATCAAGTCCAACCTATGCCCGAACACCTCAACTAGACTATAGCACCAAGTGCCATGTCCAGTCTTTTTTAAACACATCCAGAGATGTTGATTCTACCACATCCCTGGGAAGAGCATTCCAGTACTTCATTATTCTTTTGGTGGAAAATGTTTTCCTAATATCCAACCTATACCTTCCCTGACGTAGCTTGAGACGGTGTCCTCGTGTTCTGTCACTTGCTGCCCCACCTGTCTACAACCTCCCTTCAGGAAGTTGTAGAGAGCAATAAGGTCATCTCTAAGCCTCCTCCTCTCCAGGCTGAACACCCCCAGCTCCCTCAGTCATTCCTCAGAGGGCTTGTGTTCCAAGCCCCTCACCAGCCTCGCTGCCCTCCTCTGGACACGCTCAAGCATCTCAACGTCCTTCCCAAACTGAGGGGCCCAGAACTGAACACTCACAGAACTGGACACAGCACTCAAGGCACGGCCTCACCAGTGCCGAGTACAGGGGAAGGATGACCTCCCTGCTCCTGCTGGCCACACAATTCCTGATCCAGGCCAGGATGCCCTCGGCCTTCTTGGCCACCAGGGCACACTGCTGGCTCATGTTCAGCTGGCTGTTGACCAGTACCCCCAGGTCCCTTCCTGCCTGGGCACTGTCCAGCCATACCGTCCCCAGCCTATAGCTCTGCAGGGGGTTATTGTGGCCAAAATGCAGGACTGGCTACTTGGATTTATTAAAGTTCATCCTGTTTGACTCTGCCCATCCATTCAACCGTCCCAAGTCTGTCTGCAGAGCCCTCCTACCTTCCAACAGATGGACACACGGTCCCAGCTTAGTGTCGTCCGCAAATTTACTAACGAAGGACTTGATGTCCTCATCCATGTCATCTAGAAAAATATTAAACAGAACTGGTCCCAGTACAGAGCCCTGAGGGACACCACAGGTGACTGGCTGCCAGCTGGACGCAGCACCATTCACCATCACTCTCTGGGCCCAGCCATCCAGCCAGTTCCTAACCCCTCAAAGAGTGCTCCTGTCCAAGCCATGGGCTGCCAGCTTTTCCAGGAGTGTGCTGTGGGAGATGGTATCTCTGGCCTTGCTGAAGTCTGAATAGACAACATCCACAGCCTTTCTGGCATCCACCAGGAGGGTCACCTGGTCATAGAAGGAGACCAGGTTGGTCAGACATGACCTACCCTTTGTAAACCCATGCTGGCTGGGTCTGATACCCTGGCCATCCTGTAGGTGCTGTGTGATAGCACTCAGTATGAACTGCTCCATTATCTTATCTGGTACTGCGGTCAGGCTAACTGGCTTGTAATTACCAGGATCCTTCCTACTTTTTTTGTAAACGGGTGTCACACTGGCCAGTTTCCAATCATCTGGAACTTCATCAGTGAGCCACAACTCTTGATAAATGATGGAGAGTGGCTTGACAAGCTCATCTGCCAGCTCCCTCATCACCCTAGGATGGATCCCATCTGGTCCCATTGATTTATAAATATCCAAGTGTTCCAGCAGTTCTCTGACTGCCTCTTCTTGGAGAATAAGAGGACCATTCTGCTCCCTGGTACCACCTACCAATCCATGAGGACAGTTGTAATGAGGACAAGCTGTCTTTACCACTAAAGACTGAGGCGAAGAAGGCATTAAGTATTTGCGCCTTTTCCTCACCTTTAGTTACTAGGTTGCCTGCTTCATCCAGTAAGGCACAGAAGTCGCTTACACCCTTCCTTTTACCATTAATATATGACACCACGTCCTCTCGGTGGCCTCCAGGACACTGCCTGACTGGCTCGACACGGTTGACTGTGGGGGACACCCTCCCGTGCCCAAGGGGTACAGGAGAGCGGCTAGGGTTATTCACCCTAAGTCGGAGAAGCAGCTGGCAGACACTGGTGGAGGAATGAGAGGCCGACTCTTGGCAGGGGTAAATTTGAAGTTTATTCCAGGGCTCAAGGGAGCTGCCAACTTCAGGGAACCTGCTGCTAAGAGCAAGGTCTGAGCCTTTTACAACATCTTATAAAGGGGGTAGAAACAAGGGGAGGATACATTGAACAACCAATGGGGAGAACTGCGGGTGTGGAAACTGGAGAGATGAACATGAGGGGTCAGAAATCAGGGAAGCCCCTGAGGGAGGACCCTGGCCTCTGGCCAATCACTCGACGGCCCCAAGGGAAGATTCGAGAAAGAGGGGATGGGAGGCCAAGTGACTGACAGAGGGCCAGGGAGGGGACTAGAGGAGGAATCAGCAGGAACTGGGGTGATTGACATGGAGGAGGAGGGAAACAACTTTGGGAGGAGCTATTTAAGTGAATGAACGGGGGTACATGGAAGAAACTATTTCAGAACAAGCCAAAAGCATGAAAAACACAATGCAACAAATATATTTGTAAAATTTTTTTTTATTATTTTTAACAGAAGTTGCCAAGCTAAGTTCAAACTGAGCTTTGGCCTCCCCAATTTTTTTTCTACATGTCCTAGCAGCTCCCTTAAATACTTCCTGAGAAGTCAGTTCCTCCTTTGAAAGATGATACATCGTTTTTTTATTTCTGAGTTCCTTCAAAACCTCGTTGATCATCCAGACTGGGTGTTTGCCTCGTCGACTCATCTTTTGGCACACAGGGACAGTCTGTTCCTGTGCCCTCAAGATCTCTGCTTTGAAGCACACCCATCTCTCCTGGACTCCTTTGTTTTCAAGGTCTGCTTCTCAAGGAACTCTCTGAATAAGTCTCTTAAATAGGCCAAAGTCTGCCCTCCAGAAGTCAAATGTAGAGATCTTATTGATATTCATCCTTATTTCACCAGTTATAAAGAATTCTGTAATTTCATGATCACTCTGCCCGTAGCGGCCTCCAACCTCCACCTCCATCTCAGTCATCCATTCATGCGTGTCACTAATTAGATGACGAGGCATTTGGCTATTTAGCAAACATATATAAATAATATATGTTCCTTTTCCGGGTTAAGTTAGGTGGCCCGTCCACCTGAAAGTCCAAATTAGAATTTGAAGCCCAAAATATGGGCTAGAAAGACGCGGTTATGAAAGATGAACCCCTCCCACCCAAAACTGATTCCACTGTCCAGCTAAACCAGTAGAGGGAAGGGGCCTAGTTTATTATTAATACTAAACAGGTACAATTGATTGAGCTTTGTTTGTAAATATATGTACTATATCTACCAAGGCAACAAGTACTTTGGATGCCAGGGCCCGGGCGGTCTTCTCTAGCCTTGTTTTAGAGAGACTGAGGGCCAAAAGCAGCTCAGAGTTCTTGCTATACCACTTTCCACAGGCCCCCATGGGGAAGCCTACATATTCAATATCTACCGCATTAGTTAGTTGCTGTATTTGTAAATGAAGGCGCTGATATTTCTTGGCCTTCTTGGCAGCAGCCTCCCTCAATGAGGAATTACTATGCTCGTATTGCACTGTGATGTCAACCACTAATGCCTTCGAGTCTTTCACAAAAATCAAGTCTGGTTTAAACAACTCATTGACATCATCTCTCAAGTGTGGCTCCTGAAAAACCGTCCAACTCTCCCTGTTAGCTTCACAGCTAAGAATTTCACAGATGATGTTGTGTCTTTTGATCCTGGCATCTTGAGTTCCCAGTTGTGTCTTGAGATCCTGGCATTGGGACAGTTCCCAGCAATGTGGGCTACAGTTTCAAATCCAGCACCACAATGTCGGCATGATTGAACAACATCCTCATGCCTACCCCTAGCCAGGAATTCTCTTGTTGGGCAGACATTGGCTCTCAGTTGAAGGGCTGTTGTAAGTTTTGGGGGAGGTATGCCCTTATACTGCCTTATCCAGGCATTACTGATTTCATCATTCTCGAAACTTTCAACACCATGGCCCTGGGCAACCAGATGTAACCAGTTTTGAAATTCAAGTTTCTGCCAGTTACAAGGTCTCGGGTAGCAGACTTTGGGAACAGGTGCCTCCCATTCTGACCGGCCTTCATCACCATCACCACCTTCAGTCATCGGTATAGGCTCCCAAATTGGCGGGATGGACTCTTTTCTTCCACCTGCTCTCAACCATAGCTTTTCAAAGAACGATTCCAGTGGTTCTCCTCTTAGAAAACCCAGCAGATCCTCATCTGAAGACTGTGCTAATCTATGGAGTCTTTGCGCTTGTATACTTGGAATGAGTGCCACCAACTTGATGATGCCTAAACCACCATCTTTAAAACTTGACTACAAGATGGCATCACACGTACTCGGAGGGAGATGAAGCCATTCCTTGACCGCCTTTCGAATCAACAGATCAAGGGACTCAAGAAGGCCCACGTTCACTTCCGTATGGTCAGCCAGATATATCAGTCTCGGGATGGTACAGGTCCTGAGTATATCGACCTTCTGAAGAGGTTTGCGGGATGAACTCCCAATCCGATGGAGCCAATCCACGAGTTTCTCTGATAACCCCGAATCTGCAAATCCAGTCCAGGGATCAATCCATGTGCCGAGATATTTTTCTGAGCTCCCTGGTTCAATCATGTTAAGGGGGAATCATTTATCCTCCATGGGGGACAGTCATTGATGGTATATGAGTCCCTTGTTGGCTTGATGTAAAAGCCATGACACTTTTCCCCCTGAGTCTGGAGACCAGTAAGTTCACAAAAGGTCTCCAAAATTTTGATGTTACAACACATGCCATCCCAGCAATCACTCGGCAGCACTAAATTGGCTGCAAACGCCATGGCCGTTATCCTCAAATGACCGTGCTGGAACCCTTGATGCTCATTTTCAAGTTTGCATAGGGGAGGGTCCATCGCCAGACTGAACAGCAAAGGTGACATAGGGTCGCCTTGTTTGACACCAGAGCGAATGTAAATGGGATCTGTCCTCTCCCTTTCAATGGAAATATATGTTTTGATGTCTCTGTACATTTTCCTTACCAGCTGCACCAAATAGGGATCAACCCCTCTCTGGATCAGACCCTCAAGTACATGCTGATGACAAATGGTGTCAAAGGCCTTGGCGATGTCCACGAACACCACTCCCAGATGCTGATGCTCCTGCTTAGCATTCTTAACCACAAGTTGTAACAACTTGAGGTTCTTGGCACAACCCAACGTGCAGATAAAGCCCCGTTGCCAGGGGTTAATGGGACATGGTTTGGACAGCCTCGCCGTAGCAATCCTGGAAAGCAGCCTAATCACCACAGAACCAATAGTGATAGGCCTCCAGTTACTGATATCACCAAGACTATCCAAATTGGAAGACTTGGACATCAAGACTGTCCAGCTGTCCCGCAGCGCGTCTGGGAGGATACCGGTAACAAGCCAGAGGTTGAAGATCTCCATCAACTGGGAAAACTTAGGGTCTTTTTTAATAAGATGACCCAATGTAATCCCATCTGGCCCAGGAGCAGAGGTTTTTCACATCTCACTAATGTTCTTTTCAATCACTTTTTCAGTAATCAGGCCCCTAAATATGGTGTTATCCGTATCCGTATACAGTGTTAGCCCCCGCATGCGGAGGAAAATTCACCAGGCCACCAAACTCAACAGCTGTGTCCCATCTCAACTTAAAGTGTGCATGGACAACACCTGATGGTATTTGGCATTGCAAAGCTTCCGTGCTTTCCAGAATAATATGCGCGAGCTTTCTCCTGTGCAACTCGTGCATCATTTGAAACCGAAGAAACTTCCCCCTCTTAATCGCTCTCTTACGCATCCAGTTCGCAGTTGTTTTGGATGCACCCTGACCATGGGATGTCTGCATTTTCTGACCCCTGGCAGTTTTTGCATTCTGGCTAGGCTCACTCCACATCACCCACCAGTCCATCTCTATTTGTGAGCAACAGGTCTAACATAGTCCTTCCCCCGGTGGGCTCACCCAGAGTTGTGACAAAAAGTTATCCTCCACACCCTCTAAAAACTTTCTAGACTGCTGTTTTTCTGCTGTTTCAAGTTCCCAGCAGATGTCTGGTAGGTTGAAGTCACCTACAAGAAGAAGGGCTGATGATCCTGAAACATTGTTCAGTTGCTTATAGAATAAATTGTCCACCTGTTCACCCTGGTTGGGTGGATGATAGCAGACTCCCAGTAGGATATCAGCCTTGTTGGCCTTCCCCCTAATTCTTACCCGTAGGCATTCAACTTTGTCATCATCATTAGTTCCAATACCTAGGGTGTCCAAAGCCTCCCTAATATAAAGGGCCACCCCTCCACCTCTTCTCCCTTTCCTGTCTCTCCTGAAGAGTTTGTAGCCATCCAGTGCAGCACTCCAGCCATGTGAGTCACCCTACCACGTTTCTGTGATGGCAATTACATCACAGCTCTGCTGTTGCACCATGGCCTCCAGCTCTTCTTTGTTGCCCGTGCTGTGCGCATTGCTATACATGCACCTCAGCTGGGTCACTGATTTTACCCCTAACTCAGGCTTACCACCCTTGGGCCTGCTTCCAGACAGCCCAGCTGCATCCCCTTCCCCCTTCAGACCTAGTTTAAAGCCCTCTCAACAAGGTCTGCCTGTTCACAAGCTAAAAACCTTCTACCTTAACAGAGAGATGGACCCCATCTGGATCCAGTAGGCCAGGTGCTGTAAAAATTGCCCCATGATCAAAGAATCCAAATTTTGCCGATGATACCAACCCTTGAGCCACTTGTTGATAATATGAGCTCTCCTATTCCTTTCACCATTTTTCTCAGACACCAAAGGGACTGAGGAAAAGACTACCTGTACCTCTGTCCTATCAACCACTTGACCCAGTGCCCTAAAGTCCCTTCTAATTGCCCTGACTCTCCTCTTTTCAGTCTTATCACTGCCAGCCTGGAGTATCAGCAGTGGGTAATAATCAGAGGGCTGAATCAGCCCAGAAAGTCTCTCAGTAATATCCTGTAACCAGGCCCCAGGGAGGCAGCAAACCTCTCTATTGTGGAGGTCCAATTGACATATGGGGCCCTGTGTTCCCCTCAGAAGGGAATCACCCACCACGATTACCCTTCTCTCCTTTTTGATGTTAGAGGTGATAAACCTTCTCACAGATGAATCATAATGGAGAGACTCACTGGGCAGAAAATTTTCTTCTAAATCATCTGTCTGACTCTCTAGATCCAGGGGTTCATACCTATTCTGAAGCAGCTTGGTAGTGGGGGTGGGGAGGAATTTTTATTATTACCTCAGCAAGTAGGTACCCATTTCCTTCCCCCTTCACCTACCAGGTGTCTTTCTATTGTCTGACAGTGAGAGGCATGGGAGTCCTCTGACTCTTGGTGGGCCTCCCTCAAGGACGGAAGGGCTGAACTCCACCAATCTATTTCCCTTTCACTTTCCCTGATACTCCTTAGTCTTTCAACTTTCTCCCTAAGTTTGGCCACCAGTGAAAGGAGATCGTTCACCTGTTCACACCACAGGCAGGTTTCCTCCACAACACCCCCTGAAACCACTGATGAGCTCAAGCAGTCGGCACAGGAATGGGTCTGGACAGACGCGTCCTTTTTGAAGGGTTCCATCTGATTACATGCACTCGTACTAGCTACAGTTGTAGATTGTATCCAAACCATTACTACCAGAAATGCTAAAACCTACCAACCAACAGAAACACCACAAACAGCACTCTGTAAACCTTGCTAGCAAGAAACCCTGCAACCCTGCCTGCTTGCCCTGCCTGTGGGAAATGTCTGGCAAACTGCCATGCCATGCCCTCAGAGACGTGCCACGCTCCTGTTTGCCTGCTCCTGTTCACCAGCACCCACATTGCCACGCTCCCTAGAGGCCTCTTTTAATCAGCCCACTACTCAGTGATGGAGGAGGCCCTGCCCCAGACCTTGTGACCCTCAAGCACAAGCAACACACCTGCTCAGCGTTCCCACAAATAGCCACTCAGTGACCGAGGAAGCCCCACTCTGGTCCTGCGTGGCCCTCAAGCACCCGGCTGTAATCTTTGCTTTAGTGTCTCTTGTTTCTGTCTCCTCTTGTCCTTTATTAAACTTTTCAATTTTAACAGGAAAGTGAGCCATGTTTTTCACAATTTGGGGGTCTCACCCAGGATTAACATGTTGCTTCCAAGACCACCAGGAGATGCTGAGTGTGGAGGGTGCCCCACTGATTTCAGTGGCCTCGCTTGCTTCTTCTGGGGAGATCAGCGGTTGCAGGTTGAAACCCCGTGGACAAAAGGAAACACATAAAGCAAAGAAAATGGGAAAGGCTCCCTAAAACCACAGCAGCCCCCAAATTCTTGTGCATGAAGACTTGAAGAAGTAAAAGAAGATTGTAAGTACTCTTCAAGGGAGTCAGGTACAGGGGGATGAATGTGTGTATGAATGAGACTCAGGCCAGTTATCCCAGACCTGTGAAGTGGGTGAGGAGTCTCCCACCCTGCGGTTCCATTCTTTCACAAGAAAAAAGGCCAGTAGAGAGACAAAGGGAAAGATAAAAGGAGGGAGAGAATCCCCCGGGGGTAACTGGGACTGAGCCTCAGGGAAGGGAGGGGACCCCTTGGAGGGAGAGGAATGGACTGTAGCAGGGACTAGTGGGTGGGGTCCTGGGGAAATGGGATAAAAAACCAGAGAAGAGAGCAGGGACCCTCTGGAAATACTGTCTCTCCCTGTCTCCAGTTTCTCTGCTCATGCCAGAAGCTCCAGTTTCCCTACCCATACCAGCTTCTCTGCCTGAGCCAAGAGCTTCAGTCCTCCTCACCCATACCGGGCATGATCACTCCCGTCCCTGCTGTGGCTTCTGCCCAGCTGACTGCTCATGTACCTACCCCTGCTTCTTTGTTGATTCCAGCTATGCTGCTGAATTCTGCTCCTCCCTCTCTCCCCCTTTGGATCTCGCTTTAAAACCAGCTTTCACCCTAGTCTCTGTTCCCTCGGTGATTCCAGCTCCCTCTGTATCTATGGGGGAGGTTCATGAAGGAGACAGAGCCCCGGCGTGGTCAGGGTCCCAGGAGAGGACTAGGGATGCCTGTTTCTGCTGTAGGGGGGGAGGTCACCCTCACTTAGGAGGAGGCCTGGGGATGGTTCAGGGGGTGTGCCCAGTGAGGGAGTGGGAGGAACATGGGCTCTGTTTTCTGGTGGATGGATGCCATCTGGCGCCTTTGATAACTTTAAATTAGGCCCCCAAGAGGAAGTATTAGAATTCACAGTTCATACTGATGCAGAGAGAACTTATGTAGGAGATGTTCCAGGAGGATGTGATGTCGATGATGTCATGGTGGAATGGGAGGGGAAAGAGGAGAAGGGTTTAAAATCTCTGTCATTGAAAATGTAGTCATTAAAGGAGAAACCAGAATGGGGGTAGGAGATGTCTTCTTAGTTTATGGAGCAGGTGTCAACTTCTTGGGAAGAGACTTACAAATCCAGCTGGGAATAGCAGTTAAACCAGAAGAAGAAAGGGCTGTGGACAAACTCCTGGAAATAAACTAGTTGAGTGTACAGTCCAAAATGTGCTAAAATCAAAAAGGAAAAAAATAAAGGAAAAGAAAAAGCTAGGGAAAAAATGGCTAACAGACTCTAAGAAGTAAAAATGTGAAATAATGATAACTAAACTCTAGAAGTAAAAAAAAAAGTTTGAATCCAGCTTAATTTTTTTTGGCAAGCGAAAAGGTACCTAAACACATGACTGTTCAGAAATTGTGCAATACCAAACTGAAGTTCAGGAGGATGTAGCAGAACAAGCCCTCCTAGAGGGGAAAAAGATACATGTTGATGGTTCAGCCAAATGCTTATTAAAGAAAAAGAACACCTGGGGACACCAGGATGAGGGTTGTTGAGGCTGTGGGGTGTTTGACTGCTCTTGTGCGAGCGGCAGAGTCTCGGGGCTGCAGCAGGGGCTGATCCTTTGAGGTGGCCCAGCGAGGCAACTTTCAGTGTTTGCCCGCCCAGTGAAGGTGGCGTGGGGCACGGGTTTGCGTGGGGTGCCTCTGGAGTTTGGGAGCTGGCTTGGTGGTGGTGGGGTCTCGGAGGGCGCAGGGTTGCCAGACACGCTCACCAGCCTGGCAGCGGTGCTGGGCGCGGTTTGCACAGTTTGCGGCTGAGGAGCGGGGCTGGCTCAGTGGCGGAGCTGCCAGGGGGTTTGGCTCCCAGCCTGCTGGGGTCCCCAGTCCAGGGTGGAAGCCACAATCCCAGTAGGTGGGTCAAGAGAGAGAGAGAGAAGGGGAGAAAAGGGGGTGAGGCACACCCGCAAGGTCCTCACAGAGTGGCTCCCAGTGCTCGCCCTTGCCAGGGCCGCTGCAGTGTGGTGACGGCAGCGGGAGAGGGGCAAGAGACAGCATGAAGGCGCTGCTATGAGTGAAGGGAGAGAAGTGGGGGCGGCGTGAGAATAAGCGATAAGACCAAGGCAGAGACAGCCTTGATCTCTCCCTAATTCTCAAACCCTCGCCAAGTCATTTATTTTTGTTCTCCTAAAGGAAGATTCTTTTTTTCTTTCACTGTTAGGATGGGGGGGTTTTGCTCTGAGAAGCTTTTAGAAGAATGGGTCTGTGAAGGCTAAACAGCTAAACAATTACCTCAGAGGGCAAAAGGCAGTAGATGTTATGGCTGGCCTGGATTTTTGTTTTTGTTTTTGTTTTTTTGTTGGTTGGGTTTGGTTTGGTTTTGTTTGGGTCTTTTGGAGATTTTTTTGTTTTGGGGTTTTTTTTTTTTTTGGTTTTTTGGGGGGTTTTTTGGGCTTTATTTTTTGTTTTCTTTAACTCATTGTGGCTCACAAGAAGAAGAATTTGTCTCTGCGTTTTCCCTTTTGAGCTGTTAAGGCTTCCTGCCTTAGAAAGAGGGCAGCATGCTAAGCACAGCAAGTCCCTTTTTCTCTAGGAGAACTGTCCTTCACATGATCCCAAGAGCTGAACAGGCTAGCGCAGCTGAAGACCCAGCTGGGTACAAGAAGAACAAGCAGCTGTAGCCAAAAAAAACCCCAA